>NC_056733.1:1392431641-1392494141 GCF_019279795.1 Protopterus annectens | reverse complement strand
TCTAAGCGTGTTTGCACACGTTTGCCAGATGGCAAGCGCTGTTAATGTACGGTTAAATGAAAAGCCACTTACACCGTGTAGGCTTCACTTACCAGTGCGCAAATCTGCTTAGCATTTATACTGAAGCAATGCTTACACTTGCTAAGCATGACTCAACCCTGGTAACCAGTGATCACATTCCAGTCTGATGAAATAGCATGGTAATGACATCTTTAATAAGTGTATTCAATTCCGTGTACATAACATGCGTCTATGTGCTGTCATTACAGTAGCAAGGGGTGTGAGTATACTGTCTGGGATACCTGAGTATATATGGCTAGTACAACAATCTTTTCCTTTTGTATGTGTTTCATACATGGGTAGTATCCCAGGTTATATGCAGACACATTTGCATGTATTGTAACATTATGTTACTACTGTTAACAGTGCTTTCCCAAGTAGGAGTAGATTGCAGATTGTAGTACTGGAACCATACACCCCTGCATGCAAAGCTGGTGAGTACTGACTATTGTGTTCTTGTTGTGTGAGTTGTGTGTTATTAAGTGCTTACTACTGGATATTGATCTGATATGTGGATATTAACTGTAGACTACTACGTGTATAGGACATGTCATTGAGGGCTGTCATGTAGTAATGCCATACCTATCAGTGTCAGATGTCTATCTGTCAAAACATTAATCCTAATGCATAACCTGTTGGCTATTTGATTTCTTTCTGTCCTCTGTACATTACATATGTGCAGATGTCAGGTATCCTTCTTGGCTGCTCACAGGCAATCTATGCTTGACTGACACTGACATGTCTGCCCAGCTGTGTTATGAATGCTACAGCTAGGAAACCCCACCCTGTATGCACCACATGCCATGGATACCTCAGCTAGACTACCACAGTCAACAGAACATGCTTGGGTACAGGTCTCCAACCCAGACACTGGCCATGTTATGTAATATATGTTGCATACATGTCAATTGGAGCACCTCACTGGACCTCTGCAAGAGACAACCAGATGACTGGATGTTGCATTTAACTCTCACCCTGAGGATCAATCATGTGGCATCAGTTGATAGATGGCCTGCTGACAAATATCAGGTGGCATGATACCACTGTACCCACCTCCCCTACTCTTCTCATCTCTCCATGGACAATATCCTGGTACAAACCTAGGAACACCTGCACCTGTGGACCCCAGTACTGACAAATGTGTCAGTGTGCATTGCTGAGAATAACAGTGTAAACCTGTAGTTGATAATACCCTGAGGACCTTCTCACACTCTACAGCCCCCCATTGCCATAGTTAGAAATGGCTGCTGCTATAATGGACATTAAATATACCTTGTTACACTCTTCATCCTATGGGTTACCTGGGGCTTGCAGTGCCAGCACAACACTGTTGTATAAATGGGTAGATAGGCATGGGTTACCCTCTGAGTCCTGGCAAGTGTGTGCATGTGTACAAGTGTGTATATTTGTAGGATACAGCAGTCTGAGGGCACATTCTCCAAATACAATACACCTGGCCATAAGGCATAGGGATGTTGCTGACATTAGGAGAACCATGACAAACCATCACCCTACTATCCCTGTGGCATGTGCAATAAATGCATATCCCTGTAGTAGCACTGATAAGATAGACAAGGGGTTGTATTGCAGTCCTGATCAATGTGTGATTGTGGGTATGTCAGAGTATTATCATGGGTTTCAGTGAGTAAAATATCCAATGTGGGGTGTGGGTGCTGGGTATGCTGTCTTTACACCATGGTATCCCCAGTACATGTTCCAAGGTCTACTGTATGAGGACCACTGTTGCCATCAGCCATACAGGTAACTGAGTATACTATCCAGCCTAATGATGCATGTGCTGTGTGCAAATTTTCTGTAACAGAATGAACTCACTGACAAGGTAGTTAGCACTGATAAACCCAGGTCTCTCAGATGTATCTATGACTGCTATGTGTTTGTCAATGTGTATATGACAGTATGTCATACTATATATTGTTCATTAACATCCAGTACACCCCCCATTACCATACTCTACATGGCCTGGTGATGTTCCTCACTTAACAAGAGACTCGGGACACACCTCATCCTAAAAGATGTGTGGTGTGTGCACTTAAGGCCAAACACATTAGTAGCAATAAGTTCTACTCTCAGTGTTGCCAAGTAAGTGTGTGTGTTTGTGAAGGGATCTACTTCAGTTTGCAGAAAATACATCTATACAGGAGGTCATCTGTCTGAGAACTGACTGGCAAATGCTAACATTTCAAAGAAATCACGTAGAGGAAATTCATTCCATCAAAACTAGTAGTAGATGTGTAAATGCCCTCTTCCCCACTGTATAGCTGTACAGCGATACTGGAGTTGGTATATATAGTTGGTTGGTGATATTGTGGACACAGCCATGCTCATTAGGGTTATTGTTGTGTGTATCCCCCTGCTTAGTCTGCTGTAATACTGTAAAGTTTATGTTAACAGGTTAAGTAGTCATAACTCACACTATGTGCAGCTCTACACCACCCCACACCCTCCAAAGTGTAGGACTGTGCCACACCAGCATACCTATGTTTACCAACACCGGGATTGCACTACATTGGGAAAGGGGACATATACCCTGTTAGTTCCATCATCAATGACATTAAAGTAGCAGACTGATTATTTACTGATGTGATGTTTTGCCTATTTTGTCTTGGTGGAATTACATAGGCTAAAATGGGTTCACTGCAAAATTAAGTACATCCATGTGCACAGTATTCTCTGTGTATTGCATGAACACCAAAGCCTCTGTGTGTGTGTGTGTGTGTGTGTGTGTGTGTGTGTGTGTGTGTGTGTGTGTGTGTGTGTGTGTGTGTGTGTGTGTTATAGACAAACATGTGGTGTGTGCCACCCAGTACACTTACCATTGTCCACTGTAGAAGGGCTGCTGACATCAGCCACCATGCACTCACTTGTATGCACCCCTCAGACCTATCAGCCATGTGGCACATGCAGTAACTGTTATACAGACTGGTTACTTGTGTTCAGCTGTACCCAGGATATGACACAGTCAATGTGTCACCACAGTGCCATACCCCTTGTAGGAAACAACATCAGACCAACATCCTGCTGACACATAGACACCTACAACACAAACTGAATACATTATGGAGACCACTATCAGTCCGTGTTAATAACAGCTATATTGCATCATGGCTGGACAGCTAAACATCCTGAAATGTAAGCATTAAACTTTCCTGCTGAAAACATGTTACACAGCATTACATTGCTACACTTTTGTACATTCACCCTGTGCATCAAAACCATATTAGCCTGTCTCTGCATCGATGGTATGAATGACAAGGATGTGGCACAGGTATCATTGTATGCACAGGGTGTGTTGTGGATTTGCCAGAAACCTAGGCTGAGCCATTTGGTTGACATCATGTGTGTGTGTGTTAGGGGGTATCGTTATTAATTGGGCTGTGCAGATGTGGTGTGTGTAGGTATGGAGGTGCCCTAGCTGTGTTGGTGGTGTGTGTGTGTGTGTGTGTGTGTGTGTGTGTGTGTGTGTGTGTGTGTGTGTGTGTGTGTGTGTGTGTGTGTGTGCGTGCGTGTGTACATGTGTGTGTGTATGCACACAGTTTGGCCATGTGGCTAGCCTATACAGGGGTTTGTTGGACAGCTGCAGACCATGCATGGCAGGGTGCGTAGTTCACCATCTCCGGCCATGGACACGATAACTGTGCATGCCAGGGGTTCCACACGCACTACCGGGTACAAGGCTAGATATGGTACTCTCCTCTAATGATGACAAATGTCCACTGGATCTGGGTTCATGTTGGGACCGGCCAGGGCCACGTGCATGTGGCCTGCTGTGTTTTGGTGTGGACAGCACCCCCCCCTTCAATGCTGGTGCTGGTACTGCCAGTACTGGAATAGCTCTGACTTATTGCACATCCATGTAAACCTTCACCTGTTGGTGTTGCTGACCTACGTCCATGTGGCTGTCACCCTACTCCCAATCATATACTCTAACACAGACATTGCACGGTCAAGGATTCCTACCATCTCACCCAACCGTCTATCCAGGACCTCTGCAAAATAACGGTGGGCACCTGCGAGATCACAGATGTTGTCAATAACAGCAGAATGAGTAGCCCTCTGGAGCCTCAGACCCTGTCTGGTATAACATACCATACGTGCCTGTGCTTCCATGACGGCTCGAAACATGCATCTGGTGACACCTGCTGTGGCACTTTTGCCAGGGGCATGATGGCCATCAGCCCTCCTACGAGCACCCCTGTACATCTGCCTATGTGGTACCCTGCCGGTCATCCAGCTATGGCTGCTGTGTACAGACGGATTCACTTGAAAATACCAAAATACCAAATACCCGAATCGCACTATCTCGAATCCACAAGCATGAACACTTATAATTCCGAAAGTTTGCAATCGCGAATATCACAATCCCAAAGTATTGAAATAAATAGCCCTGTTCCCTTTAAGCAGATGTATGTTGTACCAACGCAAATATGGCATCCAACAGTTTTTCCCCACCTGGAACTCTTGGCGCGGTATACAAACTGATTCAATCACAAAAAGGAAAGGATGTACTGATTATAGATGGGTATGTATACCATTTAGAGAAAAAACAGTACCCAAACATTACTGGTGTTGTAAATGGAAAAGATCCATGAAGTGCAAAGGTAGGCTAATAAGTACTGCCGTTGCCAAAGGTGAACAACTTCTAAAAAGTGTTTCACACTGTCATACAGGGGACTCTACTGATGTAGAGCATTACAGTATGTGTGCAGACCTGAAATATAGAGCACTTGTTTCTCATGATTCCCCCTGTCTAGTTGTCCAAGATGTATTAGCGTCTACCTCATTAGATGCTGTCCCCCACCTCCCAAACAGAAGAGCATTGCTGCAGCAAGTGGGGAGGGTGAGACGGCAAACTAGTAGGGCTGTGGATAGCAGACATATCACTTTACAAATGTTAAATGTGCAGCAATTTACAGTGAAGAGAGGTAATTTCATAAAGAAATGGACCACTGATACCAACAGTGACAGTACAGTGATAGTGTTTACTGCCGTAGATAACTTGTTTGACCTGAGTAATGCAACTATCTGGCTAATGGATGGCACCTTTTTTTACAATGGTGTCATATGTAGGCAGTATATTCCATACACGTCTTTCTACGGTGTGACGGTTACAGTATGTATGTGCCATTATTATACTGCCTCATGATGAAGAAGCCACTCAAAGCATATAATGCAGTGTGGGATGCTGTGTTCCAGTTAATGGCAGAGCATGACTTTGAAGTACATCTGCAATATGTGTTATGTGACTTTGAGATAGTGGCTATGAAGAACAATGCTATCAACTTCCATGGGGGAGATCGAAATGGATGTTTATTTCATTTTGGAAGGAATGTGTGGAGGAAAGTACAACAGCTGGGTCTGATACAGCTGTACAACAGTAATGTATGGTTTCAGCTATTAGTGAAGTGTTTGATAACGTTGGCATTCCTACCGGAAGACGAAGTAGAACCGGCGTATGCAGAGCTTAAACAGTCAGTCCCTGAAGAGGGGCATGAGCTTGTGAGATATTTCAGGGACTGGTATGTACTAGGCAGACAGAGACAATTCAAAACTAGATCTGCTTGTGTTGCCCGATTTCCCCCGCTATTTCACTGTCAGTTTCTGGAATGTGTCTGAGTTAAACAGCTTATGTCTACCTCACATGCAGAATACCATTGAAGCATGGCATCAAAGACTAAAGTGTTTGTTGGGGCAAAAGCTACAGATTTGGGAATCCTAATGCAAACATTGGCAGGTGAATAGGACAGAGTGGATGAGCTGTGGGTCCATATAAATAGTGGCAGTCCACCTAGTCCTAAGAGACGTAAACTTGTACTGAGACAGCAACAATTTGAAGCTATTTTGGCAAATCGGGGATCCTATAGCACTTTAGCAGTTTTGAAGGCTATTGCACAGTTACTGCAGATATAGAACAGAGACTACATCTATGTGCAGCACTGTTGTTTGCTTGGGTGGTGTATTGGGTTTCACGGGAATGTCGGATATCTTTGAGTACTGGTGTTATGCATAGGTGGAGGGAGGAAAACCTACAATGATTAGATGCCGTAGTGTGTACTTTCGGTATTTTAGTACTTCAGGATTGTGATATTCACGATTGAAGACTTTCGGAATTGTAAATGTTCGAGCTTGTGAGTTCAAGATACTGCGATTCGGGTATTTGGTGTTTCAGTATTTTCAAGTGAATCCATACAGACACATTTGCCATAGTCACTAAACTGTCCTCTCTCATGCCACCACCCACCAACTGTCCCTCATCTATGGCCACTGGTGATGGGGTATGTATAGGCAATGTGACTGTGTGCAGGGATGGGGTGGATAACAGTGGGATGTCAACTGATGCACAGCTTCAGCCCCTGACAACCCTGCCTGCGCCTCACCATACTTATCATCATTATCAGAGTCTGTATGGACACTAACATCAGCTTGCCTGCAGGAGGGACTCTGACCCACCTTGCCACCTGTGAGGGGAAAACAGAAAACATACTTTAAGACCTGTACATCATTGGTTACCTCTACACACACACACACACACACACACACACACACACACACACACACACACACACACACACACACACACACACACACACACACACACACACACACACACACTTACAGGTGAGGTGGCACAAAGATATTACACAGACCTCTCATTACCCAACTGTCAACATGCATGACATATGGCACTCAACAGCATGCACTCAGCTATACTCAATCCCTGTTACCAACATTATACATCTCTGTGATGCATGAATTGTGTTAGTAGGTGATGCCTCTTCCCCTGGAACACATTGTATCCATGTACGCAGTATTGTTGTGCACCTTTTCAGCACCTTGCCATGTACTGTGCACCATACCTCACAAGTGTACACACCATTGCTGAATGTGTATTTGTGTGGCAGTTATGTTTGCTCTGTTGTTCACAGCCCCTATGTGTTTGTCTGACACATACCTGGGTTGATATGAGGACAGATGTCAACAGTGAATGCCTGACGTCCGATTTGCAGACCTCATCATCATCAGTGCATGTATGAGCAATAAAATCCAATTATACTGATAACCTTCAAAGCTTACTGTGGCTATGAGGAGTGTACACACCCTTATGACATGCCACCCTCTTCCCTGATATGCCATGGGGCCCCAGTACTGCATATGTTAACATTACACACACCTGATATGTGACATATGACCTGTGCAATCAAATGCAATATCAAACAAATGTGTTAGTTATGCAGATGTTAATTGGGATGCATACAATATGTGGGTTGCATACGTGTGCACACCCTTAACATGATGGTTTGTTGCAGCACCTGTTATGTGAACTACAGCAGTCACTTTTCCTGGAAGGTGTATACTAGCATTGCCCATCTTCACTTGCCATTATTTGGTCACTCTGCCCTACAAATGTTCCCCAACTCTGTCAGATTGCAAGGTCAGCTCATGTGCACAGCCCTTGGAGGTCACACAGTGCCTTCCCTATTGCTGTGGAGTCAGGGTTATGTCTGGCACAATGCATGACCTTGACTGTATTTAGATACAGCCATTATTAGCAAGCTTTGGATGTATACTTTAGTTCACTGTTGTGTTTAGGATGACACTCCTCCCCATCCTCAGCCTTTTTGCAGATGCTTGACAGATATGGGCCACACATGAGTGTCATTTTTCAGTGTCCTAAATTCAGAACACCATGCCTACCGGCCTAGTTCCAGCTAATGAACAGCAAAGCTAAAGGTGTACACTGGCACCAGCAAGGTACAGATGGGGATGGTGAGCCTGAGGTGGAGTGAAGTGTTGCTTGTGCAGCACATGTATCTTTATTAATACCATCTGTAGGTTTCAGCCTTGGTCTTGGTCCACAATTACACATTGCAACACATGCCTTTGGGAGACTTGATGTTATGCATATGCTACTTGTAGAGAGCCCTGGATGATGTCTCCTGTGGAACAACTCTTCCATCTGATTACCCTAACCCATAGGCCACACTTATGCAGAGTCCAGGTAATTGTTGACATAGGTACTGCACAGGCAGTACTTGCTAGACATTCCTGCAAGTTCCTCAGTGTTGTTGCATGTTTCTGGGAAGCCTCCATGACCAGTTTGCCAACATGTGTTGTCATCTGTCTTGGATGGGCATCTGTTTATTTTCTACATTAATGGTGTCCCATACTTCATCGTTACATACATGCTTGTCTGTACTGTTTGCCATGGTATATGCAATGGCAAGGTAAGGCTATGTCTCCCACTACTGAGTGCAATCTTTTGGATATGGGATCCATTCCATGGTTTGTAAGATGTGTGCAAGCCACGGCTGCCTCTGTTGCAGGTGAGTGCACAAATGTCATGGACATACTTCTTGGACAGCAGACCATTACTTGGTGTGACATTGAGGACCAGTACTTGATGGAAGGTGCATACTCAAGATGAGTGAATGCTGCAGTACCTCAAAAGCTGCTTCCACAATATGTTATTTGGAGTGTGTGCACACATATGCTTCCAGTGTTTGTTAAGGTATGTATTCCCCATATTTGTTGTCCTAACACAGGATTCCATTTTGCACATTCATTGCTCATGTTAGGATCACATTACAGGTTGTAAAAGTTGTGGAAGTGGTATTGTGATATGCCGTTGTGTAGATCTGTAACAGTTGCCATTGTAATACTGGTATATACACTGCTGTAGCCACTGTATAAGGGTAATGTTTCAGACATGTCCCTACTGTAGCCATTTTTCCCACCATTATGTTTATCTCTGTCCACACATCTTGCACTGACAGGTTGTTAGTTATACTGCAGGACTCTTACATACCCTTCAGATATGCCACCATGGTGACCACTGTGATACAGTGCAGTTAACAGCAACAATATCTGAACATGTACAGCATGCATTATGGGTAGGTGTGTTAAATGTGTGCATGGCAAATACCATGGCCATAACATGGCCAGTGTATTGGCAAACCTGAACAAAAGACCTCTATACTCACTAGATACAGGCTGCTGCTCCAGAGGTATATCAGAGGGACCTACATAGTTGTGTGAGAGATGTGATGTCAGTAGCCACACCTGTGGCATTGGTACAGGGTGGGAGCAGCATTTCAGTACATCAACAGTACAAACCCACAATACCATAGATTATGCACATCTGTTCATTACTACACTGCAGTGACAGACTATGTTATCTGACATATGCATGAAGATACTTTACAGATGAAGATGGATAAGCAACAGTGGTCTACTAATGTGCCCTGGGGCCTTACCTGCATGCTCCTCATCCATTGTGTGGGTAGCACACACCTCCACAATGCTATCTTCAGGTTGTTGACTTGGCTAGCAGGCGAGTGCCCCAAGGCTGGGGAGGAGCTCCTCAACATGTGTCAGTGGGGGCTGGATGGCATGACCCCCACATGTGGCTAGCTGGTCCCTCCTAACTGCAGCAGCACGCTGACGGGCGTGGCGGATGAGGTCAATGCGACGATGTCGCACCTGCTCATAACTGTGGTTATGCAGGCCAATGTCGTTTACCCTGTAGATGAGCTCATTCCACAGGGCAGTCCTCTCCTGCATATCATGGGCCATACGCCCAAAGAGAGTTTCATGGTGATGCACAATAAAGTTGATGAGTATGTTATTTTCCTGTGGAGTGAACGCAGGGAGTCACTCTCTTGACATGGTACCTGGAAGACATAAACAGGAAAAAAGGTCTGAGGACCTCATACTGCAAGTATATAATAGTTTTTAATTGACATCCCCCCCCACCATATCTGCAAAAATAATCGTAACACACACATCAATGGGTATGTTTACACCAAACCTACTACTGGGACATATATCCTACTGTGCAACAAATATTGAAATGTGTTTCTATTCATGTTCCATGTTGAAACACTATCATTGGTGGCCTGTTACTAACAATGTAACCTGCATGCCATTGTAATGGCCACTGTGGTTCCATATATGCATGTTCATAGGTTCATAGGTTCATACTAGGCTATCTGCCCTAGAGCATTTATAAGCCTAGCCAGAGTGTGTTTGGCTTTCGCCACCCATTTTAAATTAATTTTGCTATGCACTTTTACGAGGTTAGTATACTGTGCCTCTGTCTAACAGTGACACAGAAGTGATACCCAGGGTAAACCTACGATCTCTCATCCACTCATCAAGATTCCTCTTGAAGAGAGTCAATGAGGAACTCTGCCTAACCTGGACTGGGATTTTATTCCAGAGTGAAGGGAGCCTCTGGGTTATGAATCTGTCCCTCCAGCATGTCCTATTTATTTCAGTGCTGAGGTTCAAGTCTCTTGAGCATGTAGCTCGATGGGATTTAGATTTTCTGAGGTGCAGCATGTCTATTAATTCCGGGTTGGACATGGCTTTATACGTCAGGCACAGATCACCTCTGAGCAGGCGGTATGCCACTGAGTAGAGCTGGAGTTTCTTTAACCGGGCAGCATATGGCATCTGTTTGAGCCCTTTGATCCTCTTGGTGAGGTACTTTTGGGGTCTTTCCAGTTGCTGCAGGTGTCTGGTAAGGTACATCCCAAAGGGGGCATTGTACTCAATTATGGGCCTGATGAGGGATGAGTAAAGAGGCACGATGACCTCCCCTGATCTAGATGTAAATCCTTCATGATTAGGTGGGCTATATAAAATGTGGCCAGTGGTATGTTTGTAAACAAGTGTATACTTCAACTGTCTTATAGCTAAATTCTACATCTCTTACCTTGTATACCTGTGGTGGGAATGTTTGTTAACACAACCTGACTGTTTCTACACATATTCCCAGATTCCAAGTTAATATTATGCACATACCTCTCAATCACTTATTGCACATACTCTGGTCAAAGCTTGACAACATGGGGGTACAACTAGGGACATATTTTGAATATTGCTCTCATAAACTTGGAGGGCTGATAGAGTGACAGGATTTGTTTTCATATACATTTTCTGAAGGTTTTGAGGTCTGAAAATCAAATGTATGTCATTATTTGCGGACTACAAATCTCAGATCACCCCACTGATTTGCCACGGGACAGGGGAACAGGCAGAAAAATATGAGCCAATTATCTGGTCATTCTGAAAGGATGTGTACAGTTGAGAGGTATGATTATGCATACAGCTTACTACCACTCCCAGGATTCAAACCATGGCTGTGTCTGATAAAAATACCACAATTTAAGTGTCAGCAGGGTGTGCTGTTCGAATATTGCTGCCTATCTCTTCAGTGTTTTCTGTCCAAGTCTATTGTGGTTGTACAATCTGACTTTGTAATTACAACAGTCTCATACAGACATTCCTAGACATATTTTATGTAGCACAGTGTGAGAAACAGTGGTTGACACAACAGTACTATTCTGATATCGGATGTTACTGAATGCTACATGTCAGCCATACAATACCAGAGTAAACACTACCAGTTCAGGATTTCAATCTTTATTGACAAGCACAGTTTTCTTATCTGACAGACCTGTGGAGGGAATGTTTGTTAACACTACTTGACTTTTTCCACACATATTCCCAGATTCTGAGTTAATATTATGCACATACCTCTCAATCTCTTATTGCACACACTCTGCTCAAAGCTTGATAACATGGGGGCACAACTAGGGACATATTTTTAATATTGCTCTCATAAACTTGGAGGGCTGATAGAGTGACAGGATTTGTTTTCATATACATTTTCTGAAGGTTTTGAGGTCTGAAAATCAAATGCATGTCATTATTTGCTGACTACAAATTTGAGATCATCCCACTGATTTGCCACGGGGACAGGGGAACATGCAGAAAATATGAGCCAATTATCTGGACATTCTGAAGGGATGTGTACAGTTGAGAGGTATGATTATGCATACAGCTTACAACCACTCCCAGGATTCAAACCATGGCAGTGTCTGCTAAAAATACAACAATTTAAATCACAGTAGAGTGTGCTGTTTGGACATTGCTGTCTATCTCTTAAGTATTTTCTGTCCAAGTCTCTCTCGGTTGTACAATCTGACCTTGTAATTACAACAGTCTTATACAGACATTCCTAGACATTTTTATTATGTAGCACAGTGTGGGTAACAGTGGTTAATACAACATTACTATTCAGAGAATGCAACACTAAAAATGCATACGATACCAGAGTAAACACAGCTAGTCCAGGATTTAGAGTTTTATTGCCAGGCAATTACAGTTTTATTCAAATATGACCTATATGGGACTACTACTGTCATATTGTCTGGTTTATTCAGTACAACCCATACACAAAACAGTTTTTATACTGGCAGCTGACTTTCTACTACTTTTATATTTATTTGCTATGACTACTACAAGCAGGATTGTTACTCACCAGCCTTGCGACAGAGCCTTTGCAACCTACTTGCATGAGCTTCCTGATTCACAGCCTGCTCAACTTCAGCTGTAAGGGAAATACAGAAATATTTAGCTATACCTATCCATCATATACATAGGCTGGACATTATTAAACAGTTACTGGTATGAGTACTTACACACTGCTGGGACATCACCCCTCTGCCTTGATTCTTGGATCCACTGGTCCAAGAGCTCCCTCTTCCTCTATTTCAAGTCGGCATAGTGGTGCCTGACCTGTTCACCAGTCCAAGAGATACAAGTGGCACTGGTGAGGTCACGGGCGAGACGGTCCCAGGCTTCTGCTTTATATTGGGAGCCTTGGTATTAGCCCTGCAGCAGTCTCTCATTATGTTTTTTACCAGGAGTCTTACCATGACCTTGGACTCCAGGATGCCCAATGCTGCACATGGAAGTAGATGTCCTCTCCGACTCCAGCCATTCTGCCTACAGTGGGAAGCTTCAACCAGTTATTAGCTGTATTCCTGCCACTGGGGTTTAAATACGGCCAATTTCCCACTCTTTGCCATGATTGGACAGTTTTGAATATGCTGAGCTAATCTAAGCTATGAGCAAACCTGCTTAGCTAAGGTTGGCATTGCTTAAAGGGACAGGTTCAGCACTGTTTACCAATGGGCAAATCCACTTAGCTGGGCTACTCATTGCTTAACAGTCATATTTACACAATGCTTACACCTGGTAAGCAGAGCTGTGCAATGCTTAGCATTGCTTATTTTTCATTTTATAGACTATCTGCTGTATGGCATTGAATCATCATTCATTACATTTTATAAATTTATTTACTGTCCCTGACATCCCCCAATGTGCTTTCATTACATTTATTCATGTGCGACTATACTGTATGGGGCACTTGTGTTTATATGGGGATTTCACAACTTTATTCATAGGTTCATAGGTTCATAGGTTCATACTAGGCTATCTGCCCTAGGGCATTTATAAGCCTAGCCAGAGTGTGTTTGGCTTTCACCACCCATTTTAAATGAATTTTGCTATGCCCTTTTTCGAGGTTAGTATAGTGTGCCTCTGTCTAACAGTGACACAGAAGTGATACCCGGGGTAAAACTACTATCTCCCATCCACTCATCAAGATTCCTCTTGAAGAGAGTCAATGAGGGACTCTGTCTAACCTGGACTGGGATTTTATTCCAGAGTGAAGGGAGCCTCTGGGTTATGAATCTGTCCCTCCAGCATGTCCTATTTATTTCAGTGGTGAGGTTCAAGTCTCTCGAGCGCGTAGCTTGATGGGATTTGGATTTACTGAGGTGCAGCATGTCCATTAATTCTGGGTTGGACATGGTTTTATACGTCAGGCACAGATCGCCTCTGAGCAGGCGGTATGCCACTGAGTAGAGCTGGAGTTTCTTTAACCAGGCAGCATATGGCATCTGTTTGAGCCCTTTGATCCTCTTGGTGAGGTACTTTTGGGGTCTTTCCAGTTGCTGCAGGTGTCTGGTAAGGTACATCCCAAAAGGGGCATTGTACTCAATTATGGGCCTGATGAGGGATGAGTAAAGAGGCAGGATGACCTCCCCTGATCTAAATGTGAATCCCTTCATGATTAGGTGGGCTATATAAAATGTTTTTCTAACCGCTTTGGCCACGTGGTTGCCAAATGAGAGATTGCTATCAACTTGGGTCCCCAGGTCCCTAATTACTTCTTCCGTACTTAATGGATTACCACCTATGTGGTAATTTGTGGGCACTTTGTTTTTACCAAAGGGGATGACTATACACTTTTTGGCGTTTAGCTTGAGGCCATGGCTCTGGCACCAGTTGTCTGTTCCTATGAGGCCCTTTTGTAGGATGCTTGTGTCGGCTGGAGAGTCTGTTATGGCACCCAGTTTGCAGTCATCTGTGAACTTGGTCAGCCACAGTCCTTCTGTGTTAGCCTGTACCTCTGAGAAATATATACCGAACAAGAGAGGTCCCAGGACTGAGCCTTGTGGGACGCCACTTGTAACTGGTTTGGAGTCTGACATGGCTCCAGCAATTCTAACCATGTGGGTTCTGTCCTTGAGCCAGTTTGCAACCCATCTAGTGACATAGGGGTTTATATTTAAGCTGGTGAGCTTATCTATAATGCCCGAGTGGGGTATTGTATCGAAGGCTTTTGCAAGGTCCAGGTAGGCTGTGTGGACCACCTTCCCCTCGTCAATGGCCTTGGTGACTGTTCAAAGTAATTAACCGGGTTTAAGAGGCAGGATCTGCCCTTACAAAGCCAAACTGGGTAAGATCCAGTGTCTGTAGGTCCCCAATATCTTTATTTATGAGGTCCATGATGATCCTTTCCAAAGCTTTGCAGACTAAGCTAGTCAAGCTTATGGGGCGATAGTTTCCAGGATCCATTGAGGCACCACCTTTGTGGAGAGGGACCACTGTTGCTGTACGCCACTCTTTGGGTACATATCCTGTAGTAGGGCTGAGATTGAACAGTAGTTTTATGTTTAGGTTTAGTTCTTCTTGGAGTTCATGTAGGATGCAGCCCAGGACACTGTCTGGTCCCATTGATGCTGTGTTTTTTGCTTTGGAGAGGGCGGCTCTTACCAGAGCATCTGAGATGTCAGGGGGGCAGCACTCTGCTGGGATAGATATTTGTCCTTTTGGTGGGGAAGGGGGGGGGAGAAGTTTGCGCTGAACCTGTCAGCTAGGATGTTGGCAATGTCTGTGGGTTCAGTGTATTTTTTGTCATTTTGGACTAATTCTGAGCATATCTGGGAATTCCCACCCAGGTTCCTAACATAACTAAAGAAAGCCTTGTGATTATCCTTAGTGTCCTGTGCAATTTTTCTCTCGAAGCTGGCCTTAGACGATTTTATGAGTGCCCGTAGTTTTTTGCTAATACTGATCAGAGATGCCTTCGCTTTTTGGGATTTTGCTCTATCATGTAGTAGCTTCCTCCTTCTATTGTATAGTTTGTTTATGGCTGGGGTCCACCAGACAGGATGCCTAACTTTGGAGGATTGGGTCTTGGTTTTATTTGGGATTGCATGATCCATGCATTCCTGAAGGTGTTCATAGAATGCGTTTATAAAGGATTCTGCGGTCTGGGCCGTATGTTCCACAGGCTCGGGGGCTTTGAAGGATTCCACCTCAGTTTTGAGGAGTGTGAAATTTGCTTTAGAGAAGTTTTTCACTGTGGTTTTCTGGGCAGGGGCTTGGGTCGGGATGTGAATAGTGAGATTAGTTTATGGTCTGATCTTACCAGTGAGGGATACACTTCTGGTCTG
This sequence comes from Protopterus annectens, assembly GCF_019279795.1. NCBI lineage: Eukaryota > Metazoa > Chordata > Ceratodontiformes > Protopteridae > Protopterus > Protopterus annectens. Next base: position 1,392,478,467 of record NC_056733.1, on the reverse strand, counting down.
GAGCATAGAGTCCCCATGTTGGTGATGATCAGGTCCAGTATGTTTTCCCCTCTTGTGGGAGTGGCAACAAGTTGTTCCATAGCATTTGAATTTATAAATTCTAGGAACCTTCGGGCTAGGGTGTTGGAGCTAGAGTAATGCTCCCAGTCTATGTTAGGGTAGCTGAAGTCGCCCAATATAATGGTGTTTGGAGAAACCTTCATATTTTCCAGTGTTCTCAGGAAGGCCGAGTGGGGTTCCTGGGTTTGGGAGGATGGTCTGTAGCAGGCTATAAACTGGAAGGCAGTTTTACCCACTGTTAGTTGCACATGGATAGTCTCTGATACTTTGTGCTGTGCCACCAACCTGGAGGTGTGGGTATCTTTGATGAATATTGATACTCCCCCTCTTTTTGTGGTTCGGTCCAAGTTTTGGGGCCGAAAAACATGGTATGAAGTATAACCTGGTAGTGCTGGGGTGCTCTCGGGAGCCTTGAACCAGGTTTCTGTTACTGCACAGATATCGATGTTCTCCATGCTAAGGAGAGTTTCGAGTGCATGCATCTTGAGGTTTAGACTTCTGGCGTTGAGTAGCATTACTTTTAGTTTCTTATCCCTTGTGATACCTATGAAGGTGGGTTTGTCTTTTGAGCCTTGCCTAAAAAAGGCACTATGGGGGTGGCAAGAGCCTTTGCCAATATCCAAAAGCCCAGGGGTGACAGGTGCAAGCCGTCCCTAGTGAAGCATCGTGGCTTATCGAGCATGTCATCCCAGGCAGACAGGTATTGGATCCCCTTTGAATGACACCAATACTTAAGCCAGTTGTTGAAATTGATCATCTTGTCTTCATATTGTGGCATCATTCTTGGTGAGGGTAAGATGCTACTCAAGGTCAGGGTCATACCGGCCTGGGCTACATGCTCAGAGAGCTCCTCTATGTCTCTTTTCATGTAGTCCAGGGAGGTACGTCTCAGGTCATTCACACCAGCATGGACAATGACTGAGTCATATTTGTACTTGCCTTGGAGTGACCTGAGTGCTTATGTTATGTGGCGGATCCTAGCGCCCGACAGGCAGCTCACCGTGACCTTCTCCTTGTTCAGCCTGGTGAGCGGGACGTCAGTGTGCCTGACGATAGAGTCACCTTTTACAAGTGTATCAGGTGTGTTGATTAGCCTTAAGGACTGTGACTATTCTGCACACTGGCTTTGTGAGCTATGTGTTGCACGTGTTTTGTTTTGGGGTAGCAGTTGCTTGGGTGTCTGCTTTGGAGGTCTCTGCTGCTTAGGCAGATTTTTATTTAGAGCCTCCGAGTATGTTTTTGTGTGTTTATGTGTTTGGTTTGCTGTCGTGGTAGTTCTATGTGAGACTGGAATTGTAGTGAGTTTGGTTTCCTTCTCCTCCTGACTGGTTACGCCAGTACTGAGTTGAGAGAGCTTAGCCTCCAGTTTGGCTATATGGTTGCATGTTGTTGGGAGGAGGAGAGGATTGTCTGTGTACATGAGGCAGTTGTAACATTGCCTCAAGATTCCCAGATTCACCAGCTGGACCAGAGAGGAGCTTGACAACTGACCTTTGGACATGCTAGAATAGTATTGGGAATTCCTTTATAATTGAAAAAAAGGGCCAATGGGGAACAAAGTACTCAAGGGGAGTTTGTGAGGGTATAGTGCTTTTAATTTTTTAGTGCTGACTTATATAATTGCTTTAGGGAGCAAGTGCCAGGCTTTAGAGTGGGAATAGGGTGTTTATTATGAGAACTAGATCAGTTCTAAGGGAAAAAGTGAAGAGCAGACTTTGTAGAGCCGAGAATGGTTTAAACCCAATTAAGCTGCGCTGCCCGATGCTGCGCTATGTGCAAAATTGCGCAAAGCCGCGTTAAAGCGGGTTTTATACAGGGGGACTGGAAAGAGCTAGAAATTGGCCCAAAACAGCCAATAGACTACCAGATTCTTGTGCTGGAAACACTCCTCCAGGGATAGATAGGCTGCTCCAAGCTCCCCACTGCCACTGGTGAACAAAGAAGCCTCCCTTTATCCAAGAAAGGAAATGGGCAACACAGGAACTTTCCAATCGTCCAGAATACAGCAAAGCCTGTATTTGGACTACTCTAGGTCAGGAAAGACGGGAAACAAGGATATATATATTTTTTTGCAACAAACAGCAGGAAAATGCAATAAATATGTAACACAGGCTAGCGCACTTGAGTGTGTAGCCTCAACAGGTAAAAGCAACAAACAGGACAAACTTTAAAAGTGCAGGTGCAAAAACAACTTTAAACAGTTTAAAACAGTTCAAGAAGCAGAAATACTTTCAGGTTAGCTAGATCGGACAGTCGCCCTGGTAGTAGCAGAAAAACAAACACTTTTATCAGGTTAGCAGTCGCTCTTTTAGCCTCTCTGCTGCTAGCACCACTCTGCAGGACCACAAGGAGCTGGGCTGAGTAGTAACAAGCGCAAAAACCGCGCCAAAGTGGGTTTTATACAGGGGGACTTGAAAGAGCTAAAAATTGGCCCAAAACGGCCAATAGACTACCAGATTCTTGTCCTGGGAACACTCCTCCAGGGATAGATAGGCTGCTCCAAGCTCCCCACTGCCACTGGTGAACAAAGAAGCCTCCCTTTATTCAAGAAAGGAAATGGGCAACACAGGAACTTTCCAAAAGTCCAGAATACAGCAAAGCCTGTATTTTGACTACTCTAGGTCAGGAAAGATGGGAAACAAGGATAATTTTTTTTTTCTTTTTTGCAACAAACAGACTACCAGATTCTTGTGCTGGGAACCCTCCTCCAGGGATAGATAGGCTGCTCCAAGCTCCCCACTGCCACTGATGAACAAAGAAGCCTCCCTTTATCCAAGAAAGGAAATGGGCAACACAGGAACTTTCCAAAAGTCCAGAATACAGCAAAGCCTGTATTTGGACTACTCTAGGTCAGGAAAGATGGGAAACAAGGATACATTTTTTTCTTTTTTGCAACAAACAGCAGAAAAATGCAATAAATATGTAACACAGGCTAGCGTACTTGAGTGTGTAGCCTCAACATGTAAATGCAACAAACAGGACAAACTTTAAATTACAAGCGCAAAAGCGTGCCAAAGCTGGCTTTAAAGCAGGGGGTTAGAAAGAGATAGGAAATGGCCCAAAACGGCCAATAAGCTACAGGTCACTGGGCTGGAACCACTTCTCAAGGGACAGATAGGCCGCTCAGAGCTCCCCACTCTCACTGGTGAACAAAGAAGCTTCCTCCTATCCAAATAAGGATATGGGCAACACAGGAACTATGACACAGCCCAGAGATCAGCAATACCTGAAGACTGGACTATTCTAGTTCAGTAAAGGCGGGAAACAAGGATTTTTTTTTTTTTTTTTTTTACAAAGTAGCAGAAATTAGGTACAGAAACACAGTAAATGCTTTAATTCAGCTAGCACACTTGAGTGTGTAGCCTACCAGTTAAACTAAGCAAAAACAAACTTTAAAAGTGCAAAAAACTCAGAAATACAGGCAGGAATGCAATAAAACAACTTTGCAGAGCTTATTTAGTTAAAGAAACAGAGAAGTCTATATATACAGAAAAACAGCTAAAACACACAAACACTTCAAATGCAGTGCAACCTAGAGCACTTGAGTTGTAGCAATATTAAGGCAATGAGCTAATGACACTAGACTGGGAGGAGTGTCACAGATCAGATTTACAGTAGGGGCGGGCAACTGCAAAGCCACTAAGTATAAGAGCAAGACACCAACTGGGAGGGAGGGTGTGGACAATAGCCTACAGACAGTAGCACTAGAGAAAGCACAAACAGATAAAGATTTGTAAAGATACAGAATGCTTTTAACTGCAGACAAATCAGTTACTTGTGCAGATTAGTTAATAGCAATAAAATACACTTGAAGACTAAAAAGCAGACAATAAAAGTGCTATATATTAATTGTTAAAAATAATAATCTTGTATAAATAATCGAAAAAAATACAAGATACTTATATATCTCAGCTAACAGCTGTGGTCAACAACTTATCCACTCTGCTCAGTGTGTATAGACAGAAACCCTATCAAAGTTAGGGCTTAAATACCAGAAGAACAACTTTTTTTTTACAAGAACACAAAAGAACCAGCCCCCACTCAGCAGACTATTAACACAATCTAGCAAAGTTAAAGAGGCTTCAGCTAGAAACAATAGCCTACAGACAGTAGCACTAGAGAAAGCACAAACAGATAAAGATTTGTAAAGATACAGAATGCTTTTAACTGCAGACAAATCAGTTACTTGTGCAGATTAGTTAATAGCAATAAAATACACTCGAATACTAAAAAGCAGACAATAAAAGTGCTGTATATTAATTGTTAAAAACAATAATCTTGTATAAATAATCGAAAAAAATACAGGATACTTATATATCTCAGGTAACAGCTGCGGTCAACAACTTATCCACTCTGCTCAGTGTGTACAGACAGAAACCCTATCAAAGTTAGGGCTTAAATACCAGAAGAACAACTTTTTTTTTACAAGAACACAAAAGAACTAGCCCCCACTCAGCAGACTATTAACACAATCTAGCAAAGTTAAAGAGGCTTCAGCTAGAAACAATAGCCTACAGACAGTAGCACTAGAGAAAGCACAAACAGATAAAGATTTGTAAAGATACAGAATGCTTTTAACTGCAGACAAATCAGTTACTTGTGCAGATTAGTTAATAGCAATAAAATACACTCGAAGACTAAAAAGCAGACAATAAAAGTGCTATATATTAATTGTTAAAAATAATAATCTTGTATAAATAATCGAAAAAAATACAGGATACTTATATATCTCAGCTAACAGCTGTGGTCAACAACTTATCCACTCTGCTCAGTGTGTATAGACAGAAACCCTATCAAAGTTAGGGCTTAAATACCAGAAGAACAACTTTTTTTTTTTTTACAAGAACACAAAAGAACCAGCCCCCACTCAGCAGACTATTAACACAATCTAGCAAAGTTAAAGAGGCTTCAGCTAGAAACAATAGCCTACAGACAGTAGCACTAGAGAAAGCACAAACAGATAAAGATTTGTAAAGATACAGAATGCTTTTAACTGCAGACAAATCAGTTACTTGTGCAGATTAGTTACTAGCAATAAAATACACTCGAAGACTAAAAAGCAGACAATAAAAGTGCTATATATTAATTGTTAAAAACAATAATCTTGTATAAATAATCGAAAAAAATACAGGATACTTATATATCTCAGCTAACAGCTGCAGTCAACAACTTATCCACTCTGCTCAGTGTGTATCATCTCACATCTGGACCTAATGCAGTACTCTGGTTAACAAATATATGCATGTCTGCTTGCTGAATCCCAGGGATTGTTTTGGGTGCCTATATGCATTTGATATACTGTAATACTATAAGTAATCAAGTCATTTTCTCTAGTGTTTATAAATATCTTTTCTTCCTTTTTTTTTTGGTCATACCACATAAATATGTCTAGGAATTCTAAAAACAATAGTACAACTATAAAATGTATTTCCATCTATGTAAATGGCTTAAATAATATCAGTAAAGGGGGAAGTTTGATTAAATATTTAAGATTAGTTGATCCACAGGTTATTTTTTTACAGGAGACACATCTTCTACAAACAGACTTAAATAAGTTCAACATTAGTAATTACACAGTTTTAACAAACTCACCTCACAAACAAAAGATGAGAGGTGTAATGATTTTATGGAAAAATTTAATAATAATGTTTGGTGACGTTAGGGATTAGTGGGAAAATATATACATTTGTGAATCTTTATTGGATTCCTGGATTAGGAGTAAAGACAGTTAAGCAACAGATAGAAGAGGTAATACAATATTCTAAAGAAGATATAATATTAGCTGGGGATTTTAATTGCATAATTAATTATAGTGACACCAATACACCACTGTAAGCACAGATAGGAAAACTGCTTCTTCAGAGGCATTGACAGAATTTATTGACTTGTATAATTTAATAGATATAAATAATTATAAAGATTCAGACTCACTATTCTACACGTATTACTCACACAGACATGACACTTACTCAAGAATTATCAGAGGATATCTATCAAGAGAATTAGTTAGCAAGCTAGTTAAAGTAATTACATGCCCCCTGTCAGACCACAATGCACTTACATTTGACTTAGAAATAGAAGTAAGACAAAAGTTAACTATCACTAGAATGCCATCTTACAAAACTAATTTCAAAGACTTTGAGGAATATTATATGAAGGAAGTGCAATTTCTTGAGATAAATATCACTGAAGATACTTCAGAGATATATATGGAACTCATTGCAGTATTACATGTATCGAAAACTTTAGCATGGTATAAAAACAAGATGAAGCAATGGAATAAAGATTTGGCAGAGCTGCAGGAGAACACTGATAGATTAAAATTTAATATTCAGAAGGAGTTGAAGCACTTTACTGAATTGGAAGAAAAGAATAAAAAAACTTAGAAATTGTACATCATAAAGCATGATAGATCTGGAGAAGTTCAGATTTGCTTCTTATTTGATGAACCCTAGGAATCAGAGAAGAATAGCAAATAGGACAAAAATAATAAAGTCAAATCAGATAAAGGAAATATATAAACCAGGTGCTAGAAAGAAGGTGACAGATTTAGAGGGAATATTAGAAGCATTTATTTAAAAAGCATTAACATAATATTAACTCACAAAGTACAGAACTAGAGCCACAAAATATAATAAGTACATTTCTTAAAACAAACATGGATCAGTATATTAAGTTAATTGATAAGCAAATAGCAATGACTGGACTTAAATCTCAAATTAATAAACTAAAGGTTAACAAAGCACCTGGTTTAGATAATATTATTCCTGAAATATTTAAAATTGTACTCAAAGAAGTTATATGTTTGTTACTGAAAGTGTTTAATTTAGTTAAGGAAGGCATAGACATACCTCCCTCTTGGAAGTATTCGGTATTATTCCCTATTTTAAAATCTGAAAAATGTGCAAAAGAATGTTCCTCCTATAGGCCTATATCCCTTTAGAATGTTGATTACAAGTTATTTGTGGCAATTCATGCAGATAGAATTAAGCAGTTGCTTCCCTTATCAATTTATGAAGATCAAACTGGTTTTATAAAGGGCAGAAACACTTATGATAATATTGAAAGAATAACTTCTCTGATTATATAAATCTAACAAAGAAAAATATGACCCTAGTGAGTCTAGACATAAACAATGCATTTGATTCAGTTAATTGGAATTATTTAATGCTAGCTTTAGAAAAATAATTTTTTTTCATGTAAATTTACACAATTAATAAAATCACTTTATGAGAAATCTTTAGCATATGTCAAGACTGGTTCATGTTTTTCAACTTCAATTTCAGTTACTAGAGGTACAAAGCAATGATGGCCTCTATCTCTTTTGTTGCCTATATTACTAATTGAGCCCTTTGCACATTATGTAAGAACGAATTCAAAAATCAAAGGTATTTCGGTTGAGGATGCACTAGAAATGAAAATATAACTCTTTGCTGATGACATTTTAACACTAAATAACAATGATGCTTCACTATCTGCCATATTAAAGTCAATGGATTATTTTCATTCTCTTTCTGATCTCAGATTCAATGAAAACAAAATGAAATTGTTACCAATGAACTCTGATAAAAGAAAATTAAACAAGAACATTTCTAAATATCTTGCTCCTGACAATAAAATCAAATATTGAGATGTCTTATTAACAAAGGATATGAGTGAGACATTAAAAATAAATTATAATAATGTTTTAAATCATATCAAAAGTCTCACACAAAATGGAACAAATCTTCTTTACAATGGAGGATAGATTATACATTATTAAAATTATTATTTTTCCAAAACTACTATACCTTATGCAAGCATTTTCTGTCCTCCACTCATAAATATATGAAACAGTTTAACAAACTAATTCTTAATTTGATATGGAATCATAGTAAATCCAGAATAGCTATTAATCACCATTTGAATGATTGGGAAGAGGGAGGTATAAATCTACCAGATATAGAGATTTATGCATTATTATCTGTTATAAAGACATTCCCCGGGATTCATGAAGCTCGGCGCAAGGCCGGCGTTAGGCTTGTGCCGTCCGTGCGGCATGCAGTTGGCGCAGTAGCGCCATATGCATATTAATGAAGGCACGCTGCCGCCACATCCACGTGCATAGAAAATGAGCGCGAGTGCATGGGGCGTGTTGAAGTGCCTCACGGAGGCGTGGAAATGTCAGCTGTTGACGTGCAACCTAAAATGCTGAATATTATAGTCTGCCTGCAATAGTAATCACACCTGTCAGTGTCCATGGATACTGAAATGTATGCAAAGCATGCAAGACAGTTCTTGTGAGCACAAAATTAAGAAGCAAACACAAATGCACGTTAGCGAATATTGAGTCTCCATCCCTCGAACAAATGACATTTAAAACCGTGTGCCCGTATTCTAATGCTGTGTTGATAGTTTTGCCAAGTGGAAGTGAAACGCATCATATTAGCGTGCTGCCAATAGCTAAGTCTAGCCCAATGGTTAGGGTTACCACCTGTCCCACATTGTGAGGGACAGTACACAGCTGGGCAGTTGTGTCCATACCAAAACCATTATAAATGTAAAATATCCTGCAACCGTATGACATAATTATGTCCCAAAAAAACGAAAAGCAAAACCAAACTATAAAAAACAACCAAGGCGAATCTGGAATCACGCAAGGACTGTATTTTAATGTAAACACTCCACAAATAAAACAAAACAAAATAATAAACAGAGCAAGAGCAAAATACACGAATACTAAGCACTTTCACCCATCAAATCTGTGGGTATCTTCAGAGTATCCATTCGTTGTAACACAGTTCCATTTAATAGTACAAATAATCATCCACAGCCAATCATTTTCCATATTCTATTAATTAGTCAATGCCTCCTATGATAGACACACACTAACAATTTTGAAGAGTGTAAAAAAGTTCTAAAACAAAACTAGTTCTAAATATAGTAAAATAACTGCTGTTCTTTAAAAAATGATAATAAAAAATATACTATAATATATATAAAAAATGTATATAAAAAATGATGATGTATGGAAATACTTATCATACAGATATATTATTAATACATGCTATATAAATATAATCTAAAATATTGTTAATTAAATATAGTAAATATGAATAAATATAATAATTATTGTAATATTTATATGTATGTCTATTAAAACAATATATAAATCTATTTCATAATTATGTGTATATATATATATATATATATATATATATATATATATATATATATATAGATAGATAGATATGATGAAAACTTCAAATTAAATACAAGACTTGTATTTCAAAATACTTGAAATTGAAATATGTTCATTAATGCCTGGTGTATTACTGGCATTAAGTCTTAACTGCCATAGGCATTCTTTGACCTCTAATAAATTGTTAGCATCACCTCCCTTGTTTATATTATAAGGAATCCTATCAATTACAAAAAATAAAAATCTTTTAAAATCTTTACATTTGGTACTATGTATATATAGGGAATTAGTCACTTTTTTATTTTTTATATCTCTATTGTGTTCCATAATGCGGTCTCTCAGCTTCCTAATAGTTTTTGCCACATAGTAAGCTGGACATGATAAACATGAGGCCAAATATACCACCATTGTGGTGTTACAGTTAACATAGCCTGGACATTTAATAGATCTACTGTAATTGTGTACTACTACATAAGGGCCATCATTCACATATTTACATGTCCTACATAAACCACATTTACTCATTTTTGAATTTTTATAAAGCTGACTGTTGTTACTACTCTCAAAATATTCTTTCAAATTTTTGCCTCTACTATAAGTGACATTAGGGTAGTTACCTACAATATTCAAAACATCTGTCTTGTTAGTGAATACTCCGGCCCATGTCTCATTTAATATATTAACTATTACACCAGAAATTTCATTATATGGTAATATAAATGCATCCTTTTTGTTGTTTGGTTCCCCAATGCAACATTTTCTTGTCCAAATTTTAAAATAGGTTTAAATGTAAGGTTCCTTTTAATCACTATTTCTTTTTTTAGTCCATTAAGCAATTTTTGTGGGTAGCCTCTATCCAAAAACATACACATAAGTTTGTCAATTTCAATGTTAAATTTAAAATCATCACTTATAATGTGAGATAATCTAACCATTTGACCTTTAACTAAATTCCTTTTTTGAAAATGGGGATGGCTACTACCATAATGTAGAAAAGAATTCAAATAAGTTTTTTTTTCCAAATATTATCAGCACCCAGTTTTTCGGCGGTGGTTAAATGCAACAACAAGGACATGGGAAATGTAAACAAACAGTTATCGGAGTTTGAAAAGGTAGTTAGGAATTTTAAGTTGTTGCAAATGGACAATGTTTTTCTTGAAAGGTCACTGGAGTTACAACAGGTGCCAAAAGGGTTACATATGTTTAAACTTCCTTTTGGTTTTGAACACAATACAGAACTTTTCAATGAATTGTTGCCATTGTTTGATAATACAGGTATGGACTAATGAGATTAATTATTAGAAACAACAACAATAAATTGGCTAAATTGAATGAAACACTAATAAGCTTGGATAACAGTATATGCAATTATTTATTATTTGAATTCAATAGACACCATTTTGATAATATTATTACTGATATGGACAAATTTATTAATAAGGGTTTGGAAATAAAAAAATAACAAACTCCATAGGGATAGTACTGATTATGCCAGTAAGAAGGCATACCCATACTTTAAAGAATTTAAGTACAGTAAAAGAACTACTGAGCCTAACATGGGTGTTGTTACAGATGGGTTTAATAGTCCCGAGGGACACAATATAGAACAACATAATGGGTACAATTACAACACAAGAAATACAGTAAATCTAATAAAGACCATGATAGGGTTTTTTCAGAAGAACCAGTATTGAGGAGGTCAGAACGACTTTGCGACCGTTACCAGGGTCAGTTCCAGCAGCAGAACCAATACAGGAATACAACAAGGTACAGGACACATTCACATTACTAAATGAAAGAAACACTGGTTGGAAAGAGTCCACACTATGTGTAAACAATATTAATGAATGGTCCATGTTAGATTTTACAAACAATGTTAACGAGACAGCTGAAGTTATAAATGATATTGATCATTCTCTTGATACTGAAAATTGTGATGAATTAAATATTGACAACAGCATCGGTTATAGCACTAGTATGGACAGAACCAGTATTCATCAGAGAGATTGCTGTTGTATAGTGGTTGATGGTGGATTTACCTTATACAATTATATAGATACAGAATTTTGTTATGATTATATTATGCTTTTTAAAAAATGTTTTACTTATGTTCCTAGTTTTAAATTTGACATTGGTAAAATTTTAATTAATTTGAAATTGTTCACCAGATTATTAAACCTCAGAATGTTTTCTTGCTAACAATAATAGCAATAAAATTGAACTGGATTCTAGTTGTTTTAGACTAAAAAGAACAAGTACTTTTATACCCCCTCAGAGCTCTACAATTCATTTATTTGAAATGCTATGTGAGGTGCAAATTCACAGGGTCCTCACAAAACCCATGAGAGTGGAAGATAGTTTGACAACAGCTGAGAGATTTTGTTTAAGGGAACTGACAAGATCTGATCAATACAGAGTCATGAAACCAGATAAGGGTGGAGGGGTGGTGGTGATGTCAAAGATTGATTATATGAACAAAGTGTCCAATATGTTAAGTGACAGTGAAACCTATGATAAGGTGTCTAAATACAAGATGTGTATAGCCTATACAAAGGTGGATTGGCAACTGTATGAATTCTTAATGGATGGTGCAATTAATAAGGATGAATATGATACTTAATGGTTGATTTTCCAATTACTCCATCTATTTTTGGTATACCCAAAATTCATAAAAGTGTTAACAATCCACCTTTTAGACCGATTGTTTCAGCAAAAGGTTCTAAATTGGAAGCTATGGCTCATTATATAGATGTTAATTGTAAAGACACACTGTCACGGTTACCACACATCCTCAAGAACTCGTGGCACTGTCTTGAAGTTGTTAGAAAACATGCAGCTCTTATTAATAAGGACACTATTATGGTTAATATTGATATAGTAAATTTATTTTCGGTTATACCACATGAGTTGAGTCTGACTATGTTTGAGGCAAGCTTGTCCGCATTTAGTGGTATGCGTGTGGCCAAACGCAAATTAATAATCGATATGATGGAAATGGTGCTAATAAATAATTACATTTTTATGGATGGTGAATATTATAGACAATGTTCTGGCGTAGCTATGGGTGCCAGATGTGCACCAATATACGCCAATTTGGTTTTGGCACAATGGGAGACACAAAATATCTTCACCTCGAGGTATTGGTCTAAGGTAATATTGTATTGTAGGTTCCTTGATGATATATTAATTTTTTGGAAAGGAAGTGAGAATGAAATTTTGGAGTTTATATTATTTCTTGAGACTACATCTACCTTTTTTGACTTTTACACATAAAATTTATGAAAATGACTGTGAATATTTAGATATTTTATTCCATTTAAATGAGGATGGCATAGAATCAAATATATTTAGGAAAAAAAACTTATTCTAATTCTTTTCTACATTATGGTAGTAGCCATCCCCATTTTCAAAAAATGAATTTAGTTAAAGGTCAAATGGTTAGATTATCTCACATTATAAGTGATGATTTTAAATTTAACATTGAAATTGACAAACGTATGTGTATGTTTTTGGATAGAGGCTACCCACAAAAATTACTTAATGGACTAAAAAAAGAAATAGTGATTAAAAGGAACCTTACATTTAAAGCTATTTTAAAATTTGGACAAGAAAATGTTGCATTGGGGAAACCAAACAACAAAAAAGACGCATTTATATTACCATATAATGAAATTTCTGGTGTAATAGTTAATATATTAAATGAGACATGGGCCGGAGTATTCACTAACAAGACAGATGTTTTGAATATTGTAGGTAACTACCCTAATGTCACTTATAGTAAAGGCAAAAATTTGAAAGGATATTATGAGAGTAGTAACAACAGTCAGCTTTATAAAAATTCAAAAATGAGTAAATGTGGTTTATGTAAGGCATGTAAATATGTGAATGATGGCCCTTATGTAGTAGTAGTACACAATTATAGTACATCTATTAAATGTCCAGGCTATGTTAACTGTAACACCAGAATGGTGGTATATTTGGCCTCATGTTTATCATGTCCAGCTTACTATGTGGGAAAAACTATTAGGAAGCTGAGAGACCGCATTATGGAACACAATAGAGATATAAACAATAAAAAAATGACTAATTCTCTATATATACATAGTACCAAATGTAAAGATTTTAAAAGATTTTTATTTTTTGTAATTGATAGGATTACTTATAATATAAACAAGGGAGGTGATGCTAACAATTTATTAGAGGTCAAAGAATGTCTATGGTAGTTAAGACTTAATGCCAGTAATACACCAGGCATTAATGAACATATTTCAATTTCAAGTATTTTGAAATACAAGTCTTGTTGTATTTAATTTGAAGTTTTCATCATATATATATATATATATATATATATATATATATATATATATATAAAATTATGAAATAGATTTATATATTGTTTTAATAGAAATACATATAAATATTACAATAATTATATTTATTCATATTTACTATATTTAATTAACAATATTTTAGATTATATTTATATAGCATGTATTAATAAGATATCTGTATGATAAGTATTTCCACACATCATCATTTTTTATATACATTTTTTATATATATTATAGTATATTTTTTATTATCATTTTTTAAAGAACAGCAGTTATTTTACTATATTTAGAACTAATTTTGTTTTAGAACTTTTTTGCACTCTTCAAAATTGTTAGTGTGTGTCTATCATAGGAGGCGTTGACTAATTAATAGAATATGGCAAATGACTGGCTGTGGATGATTATTTGTACTATTAAATGGAACTGTGTTACAATGAAGGGATACTCTGAAGATACCCACAGATTTGATGGGTGAAAGTGCTTAGTATTCATGTATTTTGCTCTTGCTCTGTTTATTATTTTGTTTTGTTTTATTTGTGGAGTGTTTACATTAAAATACAGTCCTTGCATGATTCAAGATTCGCCTTGGTTGTTTTTTATAATTATGTCCCAAATCGCATGTAATAGTCACATACGATAGTTATTTCCGTATGTAACATACCACATGTTACAAGAAATAGAATAAGCAAGTAAACGAAACAGAAGGCGCATATAAACTGCTACAACAATAAGCTAACATGTAGGCATAAAACAAAAGTATTATCCGTTGTACTGACCGTGGGTATGTGTTGTCCTGTAGAATCTGATTTGTATCCAGAATATATCCCATCCTGGCCATATGAAAAGGTGGCAACCCTACCAATGGTCAGAGCATTCAGCCAAAATCCGCCCATCTGTGGTCCAAGCCGTTCTTGTCAGGATGTGTCAAAGTTGAACGGGTATTACCCGGGTGTACCTACCATGTCATGAAAGATAAGTATTTGCGTGTACCTATGTGCATGATGTACAGCATGTGGAAGGTGAAAAATGCTAGGGTAGTCCTCACAACCATATAGGTACCTGAGATATGTAGTGTATGCAATGTGTTCCCTTGACCGTGCCATGGGCCATCAACCAAAGAAGGGATGGATGGAGTGTGTGGAATATGTGTGTGGGGAGTTGGGTAATGTTATAATCCACAAAGGCGAGACTGTGTTGGATGCACAATAGGTGAACTGGAGGTGTATGAGGGAGCAGTGGGTGAATCAGAAAGAAAAACAAAGAACAAACATACACAGCTGCAATACAACCTAACAGGCCATACTGTAGAGCACAATCACACAAACATATGAATATTAAAATGTGCGATACACATGTACAGAAACGTCACAAGCACATACCCACAGAATGGTCTGGATGGAACTGAGCCATCCAACTGCAACACACCTGGATGCATAATTGAATACCCATCATCCCCTCTACAGCACACAACCACCCCCATTCCTGAACGTTCACCAAATCCAGCCATACTCGGGCTACTAGCTTGGCGCAGCCATATCTACACATAGTGACCACTACTCATATGTAGTAGGCAGTGTCACCCTAGGCAGTGTCAGGATTGCAAACTATGTATCCCTTGCATGTAAAACCCTATCACATTTTTGTAAGTCCAAAAAAATCGAAGGTTGTTTTCTTGTTCAATTTTTGGATATCCCTCATGGGATAAGTATCCTGTGTAAACATCAGACTTCGTATCACGACACGATGTCCAGTCTTGTAGACATCTGCACACAAGTTGTATGTGCAGTAGTGGTTCACGAGACTGCTCAGTCTCCTGCCAGTCATGCAGAACCTACTACCCGGGATCAAACACCTGCCCGTGATGCACGTCTACCCATATGAATTATCGAGAAAATATACTGTACACAGTCGCATAGTGGCACTTGGCAATAGGGTGATTAAGGTGCTGACATAAGCAGGGTACCTCCTGTCCCACTTTGTGAGGGACAGTCCCTGTTTGGGTAGGTGTGTCCTGACCAAGAATGATACAATGGCAAATGTCCTGTGATTGTAGTAAATAACTATGTACCATATTTCATGTAACAGTTGCCTAAAACAGTTATTTCTGGATGTAAAATACATAAATCGTACAAGAAACAGAATAAGCAACTTAAGTGCTACAGGAATAGGCTCTCATCTAGGAAAATAATTAATGTTCTAAACCCTGTACTGACCGTGGGTATGTGTTGGCCTAAACAATCTGATGTGTCCAGAATATATCCCATCCTGGACATATGAAAATGTGGCAACCCTACCAATGGTCAGAGCATTCGCACAATAACTGGCCAGCCTCTTAATCACTCATAAAACCAGTGACCTTTGGAGGAAAGGTGTTGAATGACACTTGAATGAATAATGACAATAATTAAGAGTAATACACGCTTTTAACTTCAGAAAATAAGTATTAATACATATGCTCTGAATCTGTCAACACGTTTCAAGTTAATAGTACTAATATTGTAGAAGTGTCCGTGATTGTCCCTGATTTGTCATTGCCTTGTCCCTGTCACTATTTAAATTAGTCCCTGAGTGTTTGAGAGGTCCGTACACATATGTACACCAACCAACTGTCATATTTGTTGACAGACTATTGAATACCTGTAGTGAAGTCATAAGTGATGGCCAAAGGTAAAGGCAGTGGGGATGCGCAGTGTACATTCAACTGTATGGGAAATGTAAATAGGCATGTAGGTGTATGTACAGACAGAGATATATATAAATGAATGAACATGGTCACAATAAAGCATTTGTAATGAATGTGAAGGGAAACACCAGTGGAAACACACCCCACCCTGTATTATGTAGTAGAACCACCCCCCACCCTATATTATGTAGTGCCAACATAATAATCTGGTCAGAGGTGCCCAAACCCCTGCATCTGTAAACACAGGTAGAATGCTAAAATTGGGACCAACTCTGTCCATACGCTATGTCTGACATTTGAACAGGTACAGGTCAGCTCCATTCACCAGTTGGACAAGATTAAACCAGGATCACCACATGAACACCCTGACAATCAAACACATGTATGTGCCAGGACTATAAGCTTTGGAGTACTGAATATCCTTGGAGTGAGTAAACATGCAGCATGGGTCCAGAGCAGTAGGGAATAGGGAATGTCACATGTGTAATACTGCGGTTTTCCCAGCAGGAGAATGGATGCCTGCTGTGTAAGTGAAGCGGTGAGGTGTATGTTAGGGTAGCTATGAACCATGGGTATACATATAAATGAAGCAGAACACCAATAGTGTAGTGGTTAGAGCATCTGCCTAACGTAAAGGCATTCCCGGTTCAAGTATGACTATAGCACATATCATTTTCTTGTGTAATGAATGCCTCTGTGCTATAAAGCCAGCATTTAAACATGCAAAGATGAACGTGTGTTTTGCATGGGGCCATTAACCGGATTCCTTCAATCAAAGTGGTACTGTCATAATGAATAAGGCACATGTAAGCACAAAGAAGTGGCAGTAAACATATGTAACTCACAATAAGCATATGCAAGTGCGCCTGCGCGGGTGTAAGCAGCTCCCAGTATAGCAAATGTATGTTATGTACAGATGTAACTTACACATATATATATATATATATATATATATATATATATATATATATATATGGTACTTACGTATTATCACAACCAGATTTTTGTGGTTGCAAAATTCACATGCTGCAATGAATATCAGTGCGGGAAACACCGTAAAGTGCTATTTTACGTCCTTATTGATGAAAAATCAGTTTGGCTTACATTCAGGAAATTAAACAGTTGTGCAAGTCTTCTTCCTGTTTTGCGTGCATTACACATGCACGCTTCAATTGGCAGGACTGCTGTCTTACTGAGGAAAAGAGTAGTTTAACTGGGAGGAAGGAATGCTGAGAATAAAAACATAGACAACTGTTATTCTAATCCCTTAGAACTGCCCAATAACTTTACATTACAAATTGTTCCTGTTCCTAAAAGCAATGTAAAGTTTTTGGGCAGTTATAAGGAATTAGAATAACATTTTGAATAGTAATCAGGTCTGCCCCATCATTACTCATAGTTGGCATTGCTTCTGGACAAGGATATCATTAATTGCCTGTTCATCTTCACTTTGCTGTTTGGGGAAACAATTTCGTTTGAGTTTTCATGTAGCCGCTTCCCCCAACAATCAAAATCCTGCAGTGGGTGCATATACACTGGTGAGAGAAACAGCATCTGAAAATGTATTAAATTCATCATCCAAACTGTGATATTAGACACTTGTATGAACTCATATTAGACACACTTAAGAACCCAACCAACAGGACGATATCAGCCATTATAACTCAAGCGTGCCTCTGCAATGCATGCAAGACAGGGAGAGGGTTTCTCAGATTGTCCCTGTTCCTAAAAGTAATGTGAAGTTTT
Organism: Protopterus annectens; assembly: GCF_019279795.1. Taxonomy (NCBI): domain Eukaryota; kingdom Metazoa; phylum Chordata; order Ceratodontiformes; family Protopteridae; genus Protopterus; species Protopterus annectens. The sequence continues at coordinate 1,392,460,466 of NC_056733.1, read as the reverse complement.
TGGGTTGTTGTAAGGAAGTAGAATAACAGTTGTAAGTGTTTCATGTACTTGGATTTGTGGATGCATGCGCATATTGCTCTGGTTGCGATAATACATAAGTACCATATATATATATATATATATATATATATATATATATATATATATATATAATTGTAGATATACACATGTACATAACTAGGTTATGTTACAGCAATTACGGGTAACATATGTTCAGACCGGGCATATGTTACTGGGAGGTCCAATAAACAAACATTTACCTCCCACACCACCCAGCTGGGCCAGTCAGACATACAGACACACAAAAATGGTAAATACACCTCTGCCTTCCAAACCACCTGCAGGAAAGTACCAGTGGGAGAGATCTGCAAGGTCTACACTTTAAATATGGATAATGGGGGTCCCTTGTGGGACACCAAAAATTCGCCATACAGGCGAACCTGTGATAATCGACATGAGCAGGATGTAGCTGTACATGGAACAGTAGGTTGTGCAAGTGTAATAACACATGGGTTGACAAAATGTATGACATGTGTCCCGAGACGGGGAGAGTGGGCAGTGTGTAGGGGTGTGTTCATACCCCAGCTGCGCTCACAGTAAGTATTTGTCATGAGTGCTGTAGAGGGGTGTCAGGTAGGTGAATCATGGGTATGCAATAATGGGCCTAAGTGTGCAGGTGTTGGTTGGCAGAGATGTATTAGGCCTGCCCAGTGGAAGTAATTAGTATTCCTATGTGGGCACTGCAGATGCACATACCTCCCAAACCTGAAGAGCATTTCTACTGGATAGTCCAGAAAGCATTGGAGAACACATAAGGAATATATCAGTGCCCTGTACCCAATTATCATGGACGTCCGTGATTACGAATCAGAATGTAACACAGTCCTACCTACACCCTTCCAGAACTAATGATATTAGGTGGACAGGTGGCAGAATACACATGATGACTAATGACAACATATTATATATATGTATGTGTGTGTATATATATATATATATATATATATATATATATATATATATATATGTTACTGTAGATATAACATGTACATACCTACGTTATGGTACAGCAATTATGGGTAACATATGTTCAGACCAGGCATATGTTACTGGGAGGTCCAATCAACTAACATCTACCTCCCACACCACCCCAGCTAGGCCGATGAGACATACAGACACACAAGAAAGGTAAATACACCACTGCTTTCCAGACCACCGGCAGGAAAGTACCAGTGGGAGAGATATGCAAGGTCCACACTTTAAACATGGATCACGGGGTCCCTTGTGGGACGCCAAAAATGTATTTGTTAGGCAACCTGTAATGATTGACGTAGCCAGAATGTAGCCATACCGGAACAGTAGGTTGTGCAAGTCTGATAACAAATGGTTTGACAAAACATACAACATGTGTCCCGAGACAGGTAGAGTGGGCAGTGTGTAGGGGTGTGTTCATACCCCAGCTGCGCTCAGAGTAGGTATGTGTCATGAGTGCTGTAGAGGGGTGTCAGGTAAGTGAATCATGGGTATGCAATAATGGGTCTAAGTGTGCAGGTGTTGGTTGGCAGAGATGTATTAGGCCTGTCCAGTGGAAGTAATTAATATTCTTATGTAGGCACTGCTGATGCTCATACCTCCCAAACCTGAAGAGCATATCTACTGGATAGTCCGTAAACCATTGGGGGAACAAATAGGGAATATATCAGTGCCCTGTACCCAATTATCATGGACGTCCATGATTACGAATCAGAATCTAACACAGTCCTAACTAAACCCTTCCAAAACTACTGATATTAGGTGGACAGGTGGCAGAATACACGTAATGACTAATGACAACATGTATGAGTCATAAACAGCATGTACCTCCACAAATGTGAATGAACGCATATGCCCTGTGACTGTCAATGTGTCAGGTTAATAGAATCAATCATCTAAATGTGTCCCTGAGGGTGTTATGCAGTGTCCCTGATACAGTGTTCATTCTCCCCCATTCGTATGTGAGGTCTGCTAGTGACGGAAAGTGCATATTCCGCTGACCACCTTAGGTAGATGATAGCATAATAGTTTGGGGTTATCACCTGTTCGCCTTTGTGAGGGACACTCCACTCTGGCCAGTTGTGTCCTGAAAAATGAATGTTATGGCACATGGCCTGTGATTTCTGGAAAAGAGTTCATATATTTTTTGTAGTGGTTGCATAAAATGATTTTGTTGTATCTGAAACACCTAGATGTAATAGGAAACAGTATTAGCAACTATAATGCTACAAGAATAACCTTAACTAATGCAAACCGGTGAAGTAGTGAATTTTCTACTGGCTGTGGTTATGTGTTGCCTTGCCAAATCTGACATCTCTACATATAGGTCCTATAGGGCTGCCACCTTTCCAAATGGCCAAAGTGTGACCTGCTCCATAGAAATGTCAGATGTACCAGGTCAGAACATACCTACAGCCATGCATAGTACAGAAATATACATATTAGCACAAATCAAAGCTTAGTCTAGCAGCAGTCAAGTTGCTTATGCTACTTCACATAACATATCGAAGTGTCATTTATACAATAACCATTACATGCAACTATTAGAGAAACGTAGAATATAATATTGTCCTCTAATCAGGACATTTGCTATGGCTAGATTATTCTTGCATGACACAAATGCCTAATGAGGGACTGTCCCATGCAAAGTGGGAAAGGTGTTACTCCTAAAGTCTCACTTTGGCCAATTTAAAAGGTGGAAAACCTACAATAGGTATGCGGTAGCATGATCTGGCAGAAAGATGTGTTTCCCAAAACACATTTACATGTCTGCATTGCAGAGTATCGGTTCCCATGTATCAGCCAGATGGGAGCAGATTGTATGAGGAACACGCATATAATATGATTATGTCACTGGACAGGCCGCCAATTCCGTACAGTCGAACGCCTGCCATCGCATAATGGTCAGCCATACCCGATACTGTAATCATGTAGTCTGATGTAATAGGCATCACAAGGGATTGCGCCCACCCAGCGTGAGTGACAAATGTAAGCACCAATGTCGGTGCACGTGCAAGTGAGGGAGCGAGCAGGGGTAAGCGTGTTTGTCTACCAGTAAGCGAGTATTGCACTGTTAAAGAAATGTGGAGTCTAAACAAGTATAAGGAGCTGTAACCAGAGGTCATCAGTGCTTAACACCATGCAAACCCACGTACAACCGCTCCCAACTGCTGCAATGTGCCTTACCCACTCCGTATCCAAAGGCCTTGTTCTGGCCACAAATAAAGAACCGTCCTTTGCAAGTGTTGGTAGCAACACCCTGCACACACAGCTGATCTGAATTACCAATACACCATGGCATATATACAGACAATAGACAGTACCACACACATACCATACAGCACAGTCATCCAACAGTATAGCAATGTACTGGCAGATATGTCCGGACCACTGGTGTTTGCAGACCTGGCCGTCTTGTGTTTAAGTGTGTGAGCATGCCCAGTATGACCATTACACATGTTGTCGACTGACATTACCGTCATACCTTCATGTGTTTGAGCATGCCCAGTATGGTCAACTGGATCGCATGTGTCACATGTCCAGGTAGCCAGTACTGTGAAGCCGACCCCTGCGTTGTACACTGACAGGTGGCATGCTGTGTCTTCAGGGTAGTCAACGGTCATGTGGCATTGACTGCTGCTACATTTCTGCACAGCATGGGGGGACATCCAACTGTATCCACATTCCTACACAGCACCAGGGGTGGCACACATGACTTTCACATGTGTACGTTGGAAGGGGGGCACAGCTGACAGTTGTACACTTTTGCTACTACTGTACTGGTATGCCAGGTACTCCATTTCAGTATGTGGACCTAGCTAATGTGCTGGCTAGAGGCATACCAGTGTACTTCAGATCCTAGCTTTAATTACCAGAATAGTGGTTTCAGATGTCCTAGCCTTCATAACCTACATCCAACTGCCTGGCCTGCTGTAGTCTGTGTGTGTGTCTGTGGGGGTTGGGGTCATCCGCTGGGCATATCCAGAGGCCATTGTATAGCATTTTTCTGTATTGGTCTACACCTGTCCAGCTGTTTGAGACTTGTGTGGGCTGTATGGACACACATGATGTTCAGCCCATAACCTGCAGTGGGTTAGGACACCCTGTGCACTACTGGCTACTATTGTGACCCCGGTATGTGCTATGGATGTCATGGTACCACTATGGATGTGTACTGTCTGCTGCCCTAACATTTGGCCACCAAATACCCTTGTATGCTCACATCCATACCATAGCTACAGATAAAAACACATTCTAATACAACTGCCAATTGGTAGGTTGATTGACTTACCTTGAGGGTGTGCCAGACCTGAGGATGGTGCTGGAAGGCTGCCTATGTCGGATGCACACACTGTACTTCCTATACATGCCTGAGCACAGGTAGTGTCATGTTTGGCATCCCTTTTGCTGTCTGTGCAAGTCAGAGAGGGTGAAATTCCCTGGATACCTACTGTGTCGGTACATATGCCATGCGTTGCCTCTTTGCCAAGGGCAGGTCATACTGTGCATGCCTCCTTTTGCCTACTGGGTCCAGCTCAGGTAGTTCCTCCTCTGAGTCACACTGTGCTTGTACAAGCCTTGGCATTGGTGGGGGGCTGTGTGATCCTGCCCCATGCTGTTCCTGCTGCAACTGTTTCCACAGGATCATATTGTGTAGCATACCACATACCATAACAATTTGGGTGCATGTAGCTGGTGAATATTGCAAGGCTCCACCAGATGTGTCCAGACACTGGAACCGTGACCTGAGCATCCCAAACACACACTCAATTATATGTCTTGCCTGTGTGTGTGCCTCATTATGGTGTAGTTGTTCAGGTGTGTGTGCATTGCTGATGGGTGTCATCAGCCACGACTCCAGTGGTTATCCAGCATCCCCCACTAGGTGACTATTGGGGATGTCCATATTGGCAAAGGTGTGGTACAGCTGCATCAGATGCCATATATCGGAATCATCATAGCTTCCAGGGCAGCCAGCACACACATTCAGTATAATGCCCTGGTCATCGTATACAACCTAGCTGTTGATGGGGGGTATGCCCCTGCGGTTAATGTAGGCCCTACCTCGCTTACCAGGTGGTGCTTTGATGCATATGTGCATGCAGGGTATAGCACCCAGCACCCCAGGGTAGCCTGCCATTTGGTGGAAGAGATGCATATTGCTGGTCAACACCTCATGTGTATTGAGGACATGTACGTGCTGACTGGCATGTGGTGACATGGCATCTAGGAAGTGGTGCAATACTCTGGATGCAGATGCCTGTGAGATCCCCATGATATCCCCAGTTGTGCTTTGGGAGGACCTGTGGCTAGTATACCTAGGCCTACACATACCTTGGTATCCACTGGGATGGGTTTCCCTCGGCCTGTTCGATGTGTCAGGTGTGGCCGGCACAGCTCAACAAGCTGCTGTAGGAGGTCTCTGTCCACCCCATAGTGCTCCCCTATCTCCAGCTCATGTAGCCCCTGGTAGGTTACCCTGGGTCTGTAAAGTCTTCTCTGTCTCCTCACTAAGGGTTGTTCAGCAGCATTCACATCCTCACCACCCTCAGCCTCCTGCACATGTTGGTCTATGTTGCCTGCTGCAGCCCTTCTCATTTGGTGGGATTGTGTCGAGAAATGTCCCCACATGTATACACCGGTGGTGTAGAGTGTGGAAGAAACCTGTGTGTATGGTGCTTGGTCACTTTACCGTAGTATTCTGGGCCGGGCTGAGCATGTAATCTGCTGATTGTGCTAATTATCACCTGTTTGCACAGATTGTTCACCTTGACTACTCCACTACTGCTGTTGTCCCTCCCAATTTCACTAGGCAGGTATAGACACACCCCTTGCTTAGGCGTGCTAAGGCAGGAGCAATCCCGAGGCACAGGGCTCCAATGTACGTACAGTATGCCTGACACCTCCTCCATGCTTTCACCTATATTCGAGTCCTGCACCTGGCTATCTATACACATACACTCTTGGGATCTGCATCACACCCTGGGGATAAACGGGATTCACTACTTTCAACCTCATTTGCATAGTATTGTCTTTTAATGCATAGTTGTATGACCCATACTGATCCTCCAAAATAACCACTGCTTATTGTCGCTCAGATCCGCACACAACTGGTTAAAGGTGCCTTACTATCACCATATTCAATGTCCCTTGTTCTTCCCAGCAACAAAATAACTGATCTCTACACGACTAGAACCCAGGACCCTGCACACCACAGACGATGTGCTTTACCACTAAGCCATGGCAGATATACATACATCCAAGGTGATCGCGTACAGATCATCTAGCACAGACATTCAATAGTATAGGACATGTATTATGTATTCCATCATGTAGATTTATGTGTGCTAATGTCCACATATGTATCTATCTATATATATATATATATATATATATATATATATATATATATATATATATATATATATATATATATATATATATATAAATATATATATATATATATATATATATATATATATATATATATAAATACATACATACATACATACACACACACACACACACACACACACACACACATACGTAGATATAGAATTTATATCACAACAGCGGACCACATGACACCAAAACATTAGACAAGAATGAAAAGGAAACCACATGTGCCACCTGCATTATGTAGTGGTGTTAATATCAAGGCAAGTGTGTTTCGTTGCATCACACAGGTCAGACTGTATTAAGGGTAAGAGTAGGGCTGCTGACATTTACTCACCAGACCTATTGGCAAATGTATGTGTATGTCTTGCCAACCCAGTCTCTTGGGTGATTATGACATTTGTGGACACTATATAGGAAAACAACAAAATACACTCAACACATCCTGGAGCTAGCCACTCACAGATACCAACACATAGGATATGACTGCCAAACACACACACCTGTCATGCCTTGGAATAGAATACCGACCTGTCTATTCTATCACATTACAGCATTACGTAGTTACAGAATGCACTACGAAGATTACTGGATCACAGCATTCCCAGAGGCATACTTCTAGGTGGGTGACATCATCAGCAATGGAAAAGACGCCGATAAGGATTGTATGGAAAGTGAGCAGTCTAAAAGCATTACTCTGTCCCCAGGCAGATAGAAACAGATGCACACGTGGCAGGGCTGGGATTAGAACATAGACCTAACTACCTTATCACACTACAGCATTTCCCAGTTACAGAACATGCTACCGAAATTACTGGATCATAGTATTCCAAGAGGCATACTTCTAGGTGGGTGACATCATCAGCAATGGAAAAGACACCAATGGGGATTGTATGGAGAGTGAGCAGTCTAAAAGCATTTCTCTGTTCCCAGGCATCTGAAAACACATACACACACACTTGGCAGGGCTGGGATTAGAACATAGACCTAACTACCTTATCACACTACAGCATTACGCAGTTACAGAACACACTACTGAAATTACTGGATCACTGCACTCCCAGAGGCATACTTCTAGGTGGCTGACATCATCAGCAATGGAAAAGACACCGAAAGGGATTGTATGGAGAGTGAGCAGTCTAAAAGCATTACTCTGTCCTCAGACAGCTGGAAACACACACTTGGCAGGGTTGGGATTAGAACATAGATCTAACTACCTTATCACACTACTGCATTACGCAGTTACAGAACGCGCTACCAACATTACTGGATTACAGCACTCCCAGAGGCATACTTCTAGGTGGGTGACATCATCAGCAATGGAAAATACGCCGATAGGGATTGTATGGAGAGTGAGCAGTCTAAAAGTCTTACTCTGTCCCCAGGCAGCTGGAAACACACACACACACACACACACACACACACACTTGGCAGGGCTGGGATTAGAACATAGATCTAAGTATTTTATCACACTACAGTATTACGCAGTTACAGAATGCGCTACTGAAATTACTGGAGCACAGAACTCCCAGAGGCATAATTCTAGGTGGGTGACATCATCAACAATGGAACAGACGCCGATAGAGATTGTATGGAGAGTGAGCAGTCTAAAACATTACTCTGTCCCTAGGCAGCTGGAAACACACACACACACACACACACACTTGGCAGGGCTGGGATTAGAACATAGACCTAACTACCTTATCACACTACAGCATTACACAGTTACAGACCACGCTACCAAGATTACTGGATCATAGCACTCCCAGAGGCATACTTCTAGGTGGGTGACATCATCAACAATGGAACAGACGCCGATAGGGATTGTATGGAGTGTGAGCTGTCTAAAAGCATATTACTGTCCCAAGGCAGACGGAAACAAACACACGCCAGTGGTGTGAGCAGGACAACTGCCTATCTACGGACCACTATTATAACACTACATAGATACGAGACGTGCCACAGACACTACACCTTTCAAGACAGTTAATATGACCTTCTAGGAATGCGGACATCGACATGGATGCTGTCAGTTACGGTGTACATACCTGTGAACCAGTGTGTTCAATGTAGGAATCCATCCTGAAGTGGGGTATGGCCATCTGTTGCCTGGATGACCACTATCACTATACAGGATTACAATGGTCATGCCCATACACATAGAGGCACATAACTGACACAAGGTGTCACTGGGCATGCTGACACACTTAGCAGCACACGTCCGTTTGGAATGCACTGTGTGTCTATCTACACAATGGCGTACTGGGCATGCTCACACACTTAGTAACGAAGGGCTGTCTTGTATACACTCTGATTCTAAACACGGAAGGGCACAGTGTGTCGATAGTCGTCATTGTTAGCATGAACGCTGCACTACTTATATCTGACACCGATCTTCTACACAACGTCTGCTGCTGTCCATCACCTTAGCTGTACCAATCTAAACCTGGCACACTAATACCACCTGTGGTGATGTCCTGCCAGGAGTGGCTACTTCGCCCATATAGTACCATTCATAGACGAATGTCCTGAGACCAGGTAAACACCCTGACACCTAGAGGACAACTGCATTGTATGTGTATGCTAAACAGTGCTAGATGTGTAGCCTTCATAATCGCAGCTGCCAATCTAGATCCAACAATGGGGAATACTGACATCTTTGCAGTGAGGAACACCTGGCATTAGGCTCAGTTGTGCACAATAGCACTACCACCGTATACCTCAGATACAGACATGTGGGCCATAACACTGTTACGGACCACTCCAGGTGGTAGTGTCCCCACGTACATGAAGGCCACTCACATGTACATCCCAATTGTTACACACCCCTGTACACTGTTGTAGAGATCTGTACATACTGCAGTGTAGAAAGCAAGACATAGGCAGGGGTGGTGTGTGTATCACACACATGTTAGCTATCTGTATGTGCATGACATAGGTGAATTCAATTGTGGACTCCACAGTGTGTGTGTGTATGTATGTATGGCTGTCTGGTCCATGGAGTGAGGATGTATGCTACCATTGTGAACAGATAGGACCCCTAACCCCTCCAGGTGATGCAATCTACTACCCTGTTGATGCCGTCGGTCTTAGGCATTACTGACTACCTGTACATGTTCATTCTCTGTGTCACGTCATGTGGGTGCACAGTACTGTAATGGTGATTACCACATAGGCAGGGGTCCTCACCTCAACACTATCAAGTGTGTGTGTGTTATAGTGTCATTGACCACGTGAGTGTGGGCGTGTTACTGTGTCTGAATACATGGTGCAAATACCTGTGTGTGTGTGTGTGTGTGTGTGTGTGTGTGTGTGTGTGTGTGTGTGTGTGTGTGTGTGTGTGTGTGTGTGTGTGTGTGTGTGTGTAGTTGTGTGTTCTCATCCTGTAATATGAATGTGTATTACTGCTACACAGTGAGGCCTCATGCTATCAACTGGCCTCTATGCTTGACATCAGCTAGACCGCTGTGTAAACCCCCCGCACCATGTAACTGCACCTGTGATGTCACCCAGTATGGATGTCACGTCTCTAGCCACTGTAGCTTAGTACACAGCTCACATGCTCATGGATCAGTAGATGTGTAGACATCTTTGGAATGTCAGCTTTTCTAACAGTGAGGTTAAGGCTATGTATAGCATGCTGGTATTGCCATACATGCCTGTGAGTAGTCCACATTTACACATGGGAAACTGCAAACACTGGTACTTAATGGCACATGCAATTAGACCTTAAGGAGGGAAGCAGGGCACCATTACCAACATGCTGTTACTGTTGTTACCAAGACACATACTGTGAACATAAAACAATGCATTTTAAACCTGTACTACATGGTATGTCTGCTGCATGTCAACAGTACACAACAATTGTAATATACACTTATCTCCCTATTCTGTTCACCCTGTGCATCATATGACCATGTCCCTACACCGATGGTGTGGATGACAGGGATGCGGCACAGGCATCATCATATGCACAGGATGATAATGTTTGCCAGGGGCCTAGGCTGCACCAGTGGATGACATCATGTGTGTGGGTTAGGGCCTGTGATCTAATTGGCCATGTGTGGTTGTTATGCATGTGAGTGTTGCGGTGCCCTACAGATGTTTCTGGTGTGTGCGTGTATGTGTGCACACAGTTCTGCCATGTGTCCGGCCTACACAGGGGTATTATTGACAGCTCCAGATTGTACAGGCCAGGATTTACAGCTCACTTTGTCCGGCCATGGCCACATGACCTGTGCCTGCCAGGGGTTGCACGGGGACTACCAGGCAGAGGTACAGATTGGGTACTGTCCGATGACACATGTCCACTGGAACCATGTCCTCACTGGGACCATCCAGGGCCACATCCACGTGGCCTGCTGTGTCCTGGTGTGGATAGCACAGCACCAGCTGCACTGCTGCTGCTACTGGCACTATGGGAGCGGGCATGTGAGGTAGCTCGTTCACGTAGACCTGCACCAGGTGGTGTAGCTGGCCTACGTCCACATGCCCTATGCCTCACTCCTACCAGATGTTCCAGCACAGACAGCTCACGCTCGTGGATTGCCATGCCATGGTCAAGGATTCCAACAATGTCACCCAATCGTCTGTCCAAAACTTCAGCAATCTGCTGTTGAGCATTTGCCAATGCCTGGATGTTGTCATTTAAAGAATGGATAGCAGCCCTCTGAAGCCTCTGCCCTTCCCTGTTCTGCCATTCAGCACGTGCCTGTGCCGCCATTACAGTCTGAAACATGCGTTTGGTGACACCAGCTGCTGCGCTCTGTCCTGCAGGTGCATGTCAGCCAGAGGTCCTCCTATGAGCAGCACTGGCCACATGCCTGTGTGGCACATCTGCAGTCATTTGACTGACACCATGGTGTGAAGACACACCTTCCATAGCCACCACACATTCCTGTTCCAAGCTAACACATGCTAACTGTCCTTCCTCTATGGCCACTGGTGATGTGGTATGTCTTGGCATGAGAACTGCATGCGGGGAAGAGGGGGATATAGGTGGAATGGCAACCAATGGCACAGATACAGCCCCCGACAACCCTGCCTGTACCTCAAGCATATGTTCATCATCACTGCTAGAGTCTGTGGGGACACTAACATCAGATGGACTGCAGGAGGGTAACGCACCTACATCACCTGTGAAGGCAAACAAAGACTCTACATTACAATAGAGACACACACACAGACGCACACACACAGATATACAGACACACAGATGCACACACACACAGATGCACAGACACACAGTCGCACAGACACACAGACTCACACACACACAGACACACACACACACACACACACACACACAGACACACACACACACACACACACACACAGACACACAGACACAGACACACACACACCATGCATGTGATTTGACAGAAGGCATGCAACATGCATGTGATACAGCAGACGGCATGCAGCTCAGACATTAATAGTGGTAGTTATCATACATCCCTGGGTTGAATACAACAGCAAGCATGTGTCATAGCAGAAGCCATGCATTTCACACAATCATGGTAGTAAGCATGCATCCCTGTGATACACCATGTGGACCAGCACAGGTTAACAGTACACATGGCTGATGTGAGGCATATGACCTTGACATTAACATGTAGTATGACATGTAATTTGCTGACGTGTGCATTGACATGCATACATGTTTAACATAATGGTGTCCTGACACATGTACAGCAGTGAAATCGTGTCACATTGCAGTGTTGTCTGTATGTCCTACAGATAGAATGCACTTTTAGCAGATGTGCATGACCATTGAAGGTTATGAGGCATCTATATTGCTATACAGTGTGAAATACAGACACAGTGCCATTACATGGAATCATGAGGTGGCTCTATTGCTATACAGTGTGGAATACACACACAGTGCATAGCCATGACTGTGTGCATACACAATACATAAATACTGTGGATTGTGACCCACGTCGCTGAGGTGTATACACACTAAACCATGATGTGTCATGTGTGACAGGTCATCGAAAGACATACGGATGACACCCCTGCATAACTGCTAACATTTCTTAGCTGCCTGGCAACCATGTCCACAAATGGCAGACTTGTCAATACACCATGTCCCACATGACATTTATGTACCACACACAGTGAGCTGACAGTGATGTCCAGCAGCACAGGATTCACCATTGTGGAATATGCACCTGATGTGGTGTCTGTGTATATATGTGGATGCTGTACAGGTGACTACTGTCATGCTGTGACACAGTCATGATGTTCAACACATCTTATGTGGTTGAATTAAGTGACACCTCTACAAGCTGTGCACAGGCTTTTAGGATGTCCAGTGTTCCACATCTACTATATAACCATTCAACAAAGGCTATAGTTGGACCATGTGTAGACAATGTACAACAGGGTGTACACACATACACATCACATCTACTGTGTGTTGTTACATGTCTCTGGCCATCCTCCATGGCCATGTGTGAACATGTGTTGGCTAAATGTTTGTGATGGGGGTCTATCTCACATGTCTGTGTTGTCCCATATGACATACACCCACAGATGTCAGATACTCCACTGTCCACAGGGTTATGCAGACAAAGGGTTGTATGTTTGGTATGTGGGGTATGTTTTATGGGATAGTGAGACAATGTTGCAGCCGGACCACTACATGTCATGGACATGTCAGATGGCACATCACAATGTGTGCACTCATTGCAGGGGCATATTCCACAATGGTGAATCCTGTGGGCTGCCCATACTCCAGCTCACTGTGTAGTACTGTTTGCGTACCCCACATGTGTTGTTCTGATGTATAGTACATATTCCTACATTGAACAACACCTCCACCATTGTATGCACAGCTGTCCACACATCTAGCAATGACAGTTTCTGTGGTTTCATGTCGGTGTTTCATTTAGTTTGTATGTATTGCACATGGGTAGCCAGTGTGATTGATTAAAGATGCAACCTGTATATCGTGACTGGACCATACATTATGTGTACATGTGTTAACTGGCCACATGGAGAATAGATCTGTGCATTAACATGCCTGATACTGATAACTGTCTCACTTGCAATGGCCTGCTGTCTCTGCGGCATGCCAGAGGTACCTATATAGGGGTGACACAGCAGTATGATCATTATCCATGACTGTATGACAGCTACAGGGTGCAATGTGCATGTTAACACATTCGCCAGTACAATAGGATATACTATGGAGTATGCACATGTGTGCATACACAGGGTAGCATACTATAGTATGCGGCATGTGTGTAAACATACCTTGCATAAGATGTTACATTACATATTGTACAGTGACACATGCAACTAAATGGGATATAATAGTTATATGTGCAGTAGTGACTTACCAGGCAACTCCAGGCTCGGTGGTTGGGAGACACCCACCTCCATGATGGCAGCTAGAGTTTGTGGATGCTGTTCTGATGGTGTCCCCAGGCTGGCCAGTAGCTCCTCGGTAGGTGTGAGTGGGGGCTGGGTTGGTGGCCCACCACCTTTTGTACCTTGTTCCCTGGCGATTGCATTCACACGCTGTTTCACATGTCTGATCAGGTCTGTGCAGTGTCTGCGCACCTGCTGGTAGGTGTGGTTATGGCCACCCACATCATTAACCCTCCTGCGAAGTTCCTGCCACAGGTCATCACGCTGCTGGGCATGCTGTGGCACATGGCTGAACAATACCTCATAGTTATCCTGGAGGTAAGGTATGAGGGCCTCATCCTCCAAGCGGCTATATGCTGGTAGTCTTGATTGAGGCATATCTGGAAAACATCATGATGGAGACAGGTCACAGTATCTCAGAGATGCACAGAGATACAGCTGCACATATATGTGTATTACATTTAGTACATATGAACAGTTGTCTTTGCAAATCTTCATGACACTGACACCACTGACATGTTTGTGTCACACACATGTAACACCTGATGGGGATTGGATATTATCACCATATATGTGTGTCACCTCATTACATTGCTCATACTCCATGTGAATGCTGTCTTGTTGTGGGCATGTCTGTTTGCCTGTACTGGTGTTCTTACCTATCAGCACATGCCTGGATGTGTCCACATTAATGCTGTTTACCTTGATGCTGTGTATATGTCACATATCAACACATACACTGCCTTAACGGACATGACCTGTGACAACGCAGACGTGCACGGAAACCTTTACATGCATGTGTTTTGCCATATACATCTACATGGCACTGTACAGCAGTTCAATATCCTGCCACATATCATGCTGCACATGTGATACACATGGCACAATGGCTAGCCAGATGGTATTTGCAGGGATGGTTAACAACTATAGTATGTACGGCCAAGGTCATGTATTAGTGTGTATGCCCTGGGCCATGTATGAGCATAGGATGTAAGGTTTTCTAGCTGTATCCGACAGCCATGTTCCCACCGCCAGGTGAATCAGTGCTGCATAACTGATCCAGACAGTTAATGATACATCTACCATGCGATCATCACACCATGTCTGACAGAGATGAAATGTGCAGCTTTGCTGGACAGTGTTGCATAGTATGGCAGGAGTATGTAACGTGTATGGCACAGGGATCTGTCCAGCATGTGGTGATCCTTGTACTAGGAAGGTGGCTGTCCATGACGTATGTATTTCAGATCAGGATATGTACGTGTAGCATGTCCAACATCACAGTGTTGGACATGTCTGTATGCAGGGTAGGCAGCATGCTGCATAGTGGAGATGAGGATTGTGAAGGCTGGTGTCACCCATCCAAGCATGGCCAATATCCCTTAAAGGTGATATGTGATCCGATATTGGTCACTTGAGTGATGAGTATGGCTGTACAATGATCTCCATGCTCATGGATGGCACCCTGTCATGACTAGGGTTGCCTCTTATGACTACCTAATAGGCCTGGTGACATCACTAGCTCAGGCAGGTAAATTGCACAGCACCATCCCTTACACACAGTGTCCATTATGTTGACCGCTGCCTAGGTGGTAGTTCATGGGTACAGGATTATTAACCTAGCGGTGACAATGCAATATGCAGCTGTCAGATTGTGCACATATGTCACACACCTCACCCACAAAGCCCATTCTGTATGTTGTCCACAACACTGAGTCAGCTATTGCTCTTAGGTCATGACCATTCACATACATACATATGCAGATGCCTCCCATTTGTCTGTGTGGTATGGGCTACAGTGAGGGGGGGGGGAGTACAAAACATTAACCCTGTTTTACTGTAGCTGCCACTGGTGTGATTTGCACAGGTCACTCAGACACCTTTTGTAGTGTTGGTTCTGTCAACAGGCCACTGGCAGAACACTCCTGTGACATACAAAGGTACATCTAGTATACTGAGTGTAGGTGGAACACAGTATGGGTGATGATGTCCTATGAGCTGTCACAGGTATGATATGCAGTGTGAAATCATCCATACTGTCATCTACATCTGTACTGCTAACAACATATATTTTAAGGTTCATGGACTTTCAGACGATACTCAGCAGGGTAATAGTACAGTGCCTCTCATTATGAGTGGTGTTACACTTTGTGGGTTGTGATAACTGTTGGTGTGCACTATTTAGTGTTTTCACAGACTGACATGAACCTATGTTTTACATGATGTGTATGTGTAGAGCAAACTGTTTTGCCATATGTGTATGATACAACCAGGGATGTGGACAGGTCACATGCAGCCTGAGTGCACCTTGCACTATCATAGTTATGGTTACAGGGACTCTGTAGTATTCATGGATATATGAGTGTGTACCTGTTGGGGGGGGCAGTGAGTTTATGTTATCCGACACCCTATCTGTATTGCTTATTCATGCTCAGCACTTGTTCAGAACATGTAAGCACTTCATGAGCTACTAATTACTATAGCACTCAATCCTACTCATTTCCTACAGGTAAACACTGTTTGTACTTACATTTCCAGCTTGCTTAGAGTAAAACAGCTGTTGTACACACTTACCTCACATATCTAGTGAGAAATAGTTGAATATTCAGGCATGTCCAAGTGTCAATTCCCAGTGTTATCGCCTGTCTATATGATGAATATGGGCATCATGAGGCAATATAGCAATTGTCTCATGTACACAGTCAATGCTCACCTCCTAACATATGACACTACAACCTGTGGGAGATACACATATGTAGCCATGCTGGAGGTAATGCTCTCTCCAACCCAGACTGAACCTGACAATCATGTGGGGATGTTAAACATTTGCACCACACCACACTCATCACATAGTCTCACTAGATCTCCACCACCACAGGCCACACATAGTAAGACTACAACATTTGCAGAGCCTCTCAATACTACTCTGTGTAGGCAACAGAGGACTCCGAAGCAGAAATGCAAGCAGCCCCCATCACCAAACACAACACCAATTACTTATAGCCCACAGACTCATGTGTACCCATCAACTACAGCCAATAGGGTGATATAACATACCCAACACACTAGTCATAGGTGACTCTGTGGGTGGTCACACTGACGTCCCACTCAGCAGGCTACACAAGGTGATAGTCACTTTCATCTGGCTGTCAGGTAACAGGATCCACAACATAACCTATGCACTCAGGTCACTTCTCAACAGGTACAATATGACTGTCATTCTCCATGCTAGTGTGAATGCCCTGAGATGTAACTTCCTGGACTACATGTACAGAGACATGCAATAGCTCCCTGATCTTGTAGCCCAGGCAGGTATCGCCCTAGCCCTGAGAAGCATTCTGCATTCGTCCAGACTGATAACACAGTACAATGACTGAATTATTCACTTCAACAGTTGGCTATGCTTCTGGTGTCATTCCAAGGGTATCCAGTATCTATCTGCTTTGAATGACATGGTCGACAGAACACGATGCTTTGGCAAAGATGACCTGCACCTGTCGGCCCTGGGATTACGGATAACATCTAAGGCTTCTGCTGCTCCTATAGTGCCTGTTTTAGACATGGTTCAAATAACATATTCACCACCATGACAGGAACAGACAAGCAAAACCTGAGGGTAATATTACTCAGTGCTTGACATCTTCATCTCAAACGCACTCACCCGAGGCACTCCTTGTAATGGACCACTTCGATATCTCTGCAGTGACTGGGACCTTCTTCTAGGCTCCTGAGAGCACCCCTGCACTAACAGGCTATTACACAGACCACACCTTTCAGTCATGTAACCAGGACCGGAACGCCCACAGCGGAGGTGTGTCCATATTTCACAAGGATGTACACACCTCCAGGCTGGTTACTTAGCACAATGCATCAGAGGTAATCCAAGTGCAACTAACTGTGGCCATGACTGCTATACAGATTGTAGCTTGCTATGGATTCCACACCATACCCCACGGTTAATGGCCCTCACTTCTTGGTGTAGTGGAAAGTAGGGTTAAAACAGGAACTACTGATGTGAGATTGACACTACCCCACACTTAACTGGGATACCTACTCATGTACCGACACATTAGGCCAACGCTTTCTGGGATTCATAACCTCCAGTCGGCTGGATCAACCTATCCACATCACCACCAGGGCCAGCAATATCCTAGACCTGGACATTACCAACATGTGTGACTGGTGTTCCACACCTGGGGTTATCCCCTCGTTGGTCAGATCCGAACGTATGCTAATCATCCTTGTTATCCACATCCCGGCACGACACCCTTCACGGAAAACACAGTACAATATTTCTACAAAGCCAACTTCAGGCTTCTTATGACAGCAGTAGTAAACATCATGACACCCGTGCAGATGGACAATATAGTTACAAACACTGAATCATACACAACTGCACTTCATTAGCACTTACATGACTGCATGGATCATGCTATCCCAAACAGAGCCATGACGGTACCCACCAGATAATGGATGCCACTCTGGGGGTCCACTGCCATGGACATAATGTACAACAGAAGGAGGAGACTGTTGCAAAGTAGAGTGCAATCCCATGGGTGGGGTAGCTCCCTGGTCAGCCTCAGTAGAAAACTGAGATCCCTTATCACATCCTCCAAAGCTAGCTATGTAAAAATTACTGCGAGTCATTCCAAAGACTACCACAAAGCATTGTGGAGGTATGTCACTACTTTTGATGGTGATACCCACATCTGCTCTGACATACAGCGGTTAGGCACGAACATTACAGAACTGACTGATATTGGCAACATCCTGGCAGATAGGTTCAGTGCTAACTTTACACCCCTCTCACACCCTAAAGGGCCCAAATCTATACAGGAACAATGCAGAGTCCATGAGGTCACAACTACACAGTTCCAAGCTGCACTCTCTAAAGCCTGGAACACAGACTCCATGTGACCATCCAACATCCCAGGCTGCGATTTACACAAACCTCAGAATGAAATGGCTCCCCACTTGGGCACCAAATTCACTAATAGTCTTGTATCAGGCATTGTGACCCCTGAATGGCGTACAGCAACAGTTATCACACTCCACAAAGGTGGTGCCACAATGGACCAGAGGAACTATTGCCCTATACGCCTGACTAGACTGCTCTGCAAGGCTATGGAGCACATCATCATGGAAGTCATTCACAGAGACATTGGTGGCCTCCAAACCTTTGATAACACCCAGTTTGGATTTGTTAGGGCCAGACCATGACTCCAAAACCTGGTGGAGTTCTTTGAGACAGTTACCAAGGTAGTAGATGAGGGTAAGGAGGTCCACACAGCCTACCTTGTCCTCTCATTGGCTTTCAACACCGTTCCCCATTCTGGTATTGTCAACATACACATCCACCTGCACATCAACCCCTACGTCACGAGATGTTATGCAAAGTGGCTCATGGACAGGACCCACACAGTGAGGGTAGCATACCCTAGTTCCTACTGTAAATCAGTTACAATTGGCGTACCCCAGTCCTCGGTCATAGGGCCCCTCATGTTCAGTATATGCTTCTCTGAGGTACAGGCTAGCACAGAAGGACTTACCCTGAATAGGTTTGCAGACGACTGCAAACTAGGGGCCATGATTGATTCACCAGCTGATACAGACACCCTCCATAAGGGTGTCACTGTGACGGATACCTGGTGTCGATAACATGGCCTCAAGCTGCATGCCACAATGTGCATAGACATTCCATTTGGATTATACCAATCATCCACTGACTATTAAATACGTGGTAGTCCCCTACATACATAAGACATTGTAAGGGATCTTAGAACACAAGTAGATACCACCCACTCCTTTGATAATCATATTGCCAAGGTGGCGTGGATATCCTTCTACGTGGCCACCCTAATCTGTAATGGGTTTGTAGCCGGAACAAAGGCAGCCATTGTACCTCTCTACTCCTGACTTATGAAACACATTCAAGGGTAAAACACCCCATTTGCAGTGTACCTTACGAGACAACAGCAATGGCTTTAAATACCAAAACATTAACACACCAAGAGGATTACTGACCTCTGAAGGATGATGTATGCAGCCCAACTACAGAAACCCCAACTGTACTCATTTGCATACTGCATACTCAGAGGTGATCTCTGCTGAACATACAAGGGCCATGTCCAAAACAATATTGATGGATATGCTCCACATAAGCAACATAAGCAAAAGCCACTGAGAGCTACATGCTCTGGGATATGTACCCAAATGCAACGATGACTAGGAAGTGCTGGAGGGATACATTCCTGAACTAGACACTCACCATGCTTTGGAACATGATTCCTATGTACATCAGGCAGGGACCCTCACTAGCACTCTTCAAGAGATACCTCAATGGGTGGATGGGAGACAGACATGTATGCCAGGGATCATTGCAGTGGCTCTACTGTACACAGGTGCAGGAAACAAATGGCTCCGCTGTTCACAGGCACAGGACACTAGCCTAGGGAGGTGCCACAAGTGAAAACACTGTAGTTGGGCTTACGAATGGACTTGGCCAGACAGCATAGTACCTAACTATGAACCTGTGAAGCTATTACATGTCCTTTGTGGAAGGATAATTGAGTAGCTCTTCCATTCCAATTAGCTATCATGCTGTTACACTGTCTGGTGACTACAAGCCATATGTATCCTGTTATTGTGTATTGTACATGCCAATAGACATACCTGATGTTTGCATAATATAACAGTAATGCTATGTAAAATATTTGACATATCTACCTACAATACTGTACATTTCACATTTTTGCAACAATATCCCATAATGCCAAGCATAATTGCACAGCAGGACCACCTTAGACATGTTATTCTCAGTTATACGCCCATACATATGCCTACTGTTACAGTATATCAACATATTCTATCCCCTGTTATGGCACGTACTTGTTGGACAAACCCTGCCACTGACAGCGACTGGAGTGGAATTGTTGTGTTTAAAGCCCTTATGTAGCATCCCTTGTGGTGTATGAGGTGTTTACCTTGTGGCCCACAGCAGTACACACAATTTCTACAAGCGTTACTATGCTCAACAAGACCTCACTACATAATACCTTTTCCCACTGTATGCATTGCATACACTTTCATTAATACAGAACAGGCATTACATACACTAACATACTGAGTGTTCTACATACCTTCTTAGTGGTCCGAGTTTACGAAAATATCTGTCTTACTCCTTTTCTGTTTCAACGGTTTTATGGTATGTGCCTATGGTTTGAATGTATGGCAAGCCATCCTTTTATATGTAGATACTAGTAACATGTGGTATCCTGCCACCAATTGGTGTTCTGGAGTAGATGATTACATGCACATCAGCTGTGCAGCTACTCCATTAGCCAATTACACGGCAACAGTGGGGTATAATTGAATACTCCACTTGGGCGTTGTCCTTTTGCCCTACCTTCAAGGAAGATGGCCTGGATGTGTTGTTTGTGATGAATTGCAACTGCTATATGGAAAGACACAGATATTTTGACTTCATGTCCCCCGTGGATTGTGTGTGATGGCTAGAGGATGTAGTTCTACATGTGAGTGTAGCTGTTATCTCAACCGTCTGATATAAGACTATTGCAAACAAAACCTGTAACACTGGCGTCTGTTCTATTGTACAACAGCAACAATTTCACATAGCGCCATTACAGTGTGTCTCTCACAAGGTATGTTAAGGCTTCTGCAGATGTCATTGAGTGAGTGGATGTTTGTGATGTTATTACAGTCTGTATTGCAATTGTTTCGGGTGTGGGGGAGATGTAGGTGGGTGTACAAAGCAGATAAAGGTTTGTGGGGACTGCATTTATACATATTCCATATGTGTCTGAGGGCTCCTTCCCTAATTGAAGACCTATCATTTAGTAGACTAATACTATGGTTATTACAGGCTTATTCATTAAGCCATTGTTAATTGGTTCCTATATAGCATGCAGATGATGTTGATCCTTTAATCCCTCTGGAAATACATCTATATGTAATGAAATGTTGCTACATGAAAGCTGTCTCGTGTATTTCTGTCCCAGATATTTGCACTCATTGGAGTTGTGTTGGTGACTGAACCTAAGGCCGGCTATGACCACACCTACTGTAATAATTTACCTCCGAGTTAGCACGAACAGACACATGAAGCAAACACACACACACACACACACACACACACACACACACACACACACACACACACACACACACACACACACACACACACACACACACACACACACACACACACACACACACACACACACACACACACACACACATCACAGTCCCACGGAAACACACACTGCACTCAGAACACACACTTACATACACTACAGCAATCAGAAACATACTTAAACACAGTACCTACCTGGACCGCAGCTGCAGCAGCAATAACTAAATGTCCCTTAACATCGTGATAATAGTACTCGTGGTTCTAGTGTTCCGGTACTGTGGTCTTTCGGTCTTTAAGCATTGTGATTAAGCGTGTCGGTATGTAAAGCATTCGGTAGTTGGCAGTATCCTATTTATTTGTACCTCCATGGTTGTGTACATGTTGTTAACCTATCTATATATTTGCAGATATATGTATATCTGTATATATCGACATATATCTCTCTATCACTCTTTCTATCTCTATATTATATATATATATATATATATATATATATATATATATATATATATATATATATATATATATATAGAGAGAGAGAGAGAGAGTGAACACACCTTTCGTTGGGTACATGACAGTGTATACTATTTCCTGAACTCCGTCCTTTTGTGTTTTAACCTGTCACAATACACACCTGCCATTGGTACATCTCAGGTAGCTTAGTGGTAGGTGATTGTGTACATGGTTGCGTGTTCTACTCCTGGCAGTGGTCGTTTTACCTCTCAGAGCAGGCACTATTAGTACAAGGGTGAATAACACAGATTTCAGCTGTTCTGGCCATCCTTGACCGTGATCTGCGCGATATTCAGCAAAGCATAGACCTGTTTTGCGCATATCCATGTAGTCATGTTTAAACGACGCTTACCATCACTTGCCGGTGCATAAACCCACTGACATGTGCTTAAATGTGCTCTAATGACCTGCATCCAACATCCATTATTCGTGGCATCAGAATTACGTAACAGCCCTTGCAGGTCATGGAACCAGGAACATGCACGACACAGTCAGTGGCTTTACCACTTGGGCATCTGGGATATGTACAAGTGTTATGGTGTTTTGTATGTGGACTGTAGTATGGCTGCTCCTTCATACTGCAAACAAATGTGTAACTCAGTTAGTTTACATATGGATGACACCTATTAATGGTATGTCCAAGTGATGTTTAATGGATGTGCTCCAGCTATGGGAATCCATGTCACAGTGAGCCACATACTGTAATGTGCTACACCTTGCCACAACCATAACTGGAGAATGCTGGGGTGATGGATACCTGTCATGGGTACTCCCCATGCTTTGGAACTACATCCCTGATTACATTATATGGAGCCCCTCATTAACACACCAGGGAATCCTTGCAGAGTGGGTGGGGAACAGTGGTTACACCTAGGGATCCCGCAATTGGCTCTGCTCCACAGAGGGACAGTTAGTTAATCAATGGGGTGGTGACAGCAGACACATTTTGCCTAGGCTGATGAATGGCCTCTGACAATCAGGCATGTACCTACCGATGTACCTAGGAACCTATACATACAGTATCAACATATGCTGTTAGCTTCGTTTACTGTTCAGGTGTTGACTTACCTTGTTCCAATAGCTGTTGTGTGTGCAGTAGTTGAGGGCTGCCTATGTAGGATTCACACAGTACACAACCTATACATAACAATTAACAGGTGGTCGTGTGTGTGTGCCATCCATTTTACTGTGTGTGCAGGTGGAGAAGTGTGTCAGTCCGTAGGGGCCTACACTGTCAGTATATGTGCTATACGTTCCCTCTTTGCCAAGGCATGGGCATATTGGGCATGCCTCCGTCTGCCTACTGGGGCTGGCACAGGGTGTTCATGGTCTGAATCCCTCTGTGCCTGTGATGCCCTTGGCAATTGCGGTGGGCTGTGAGGGCCTTCACCATTATGTCCCTGCTGCAGCTGTTTCCGCAGGATCATATTATGTAGCATGGCACATACTATGAAGATGTGGGCACACGTGCCTGGAGAGTACTGCAAGGCCCCACCAGATATGTCCAAGCAACAGAACCGTGATTTCAGCATACCAAACACATGCTCTATGATGATTCTGGTATATGCGTGTGCCTCATTATGGCGTTCTTGCATGGGTGTGTGTGCATTTCTGATGGGAGTCATCATCCATGGCTCCAGTGCATAGCCAGCATCCCCCACAAGGTGGTCATATGGGATGTCCCCCCTGACAAATACCTGATACAGCTGTGAGGCATGACAGATGTGGGAGTCATGGTAGCTTCCAGGGCTGCCAGCACACACATCAGTGATAATGCCCTGGGCATTGCACATGACCTGGCAGTTGATAGAGTGGTATCCCTTGCAGTTTATGTAGTGCCTACCATGCTCACCGGGTGTTAACTTGATATGTATGTGCATGCAGTCTATTGCACCCAGTATCTCTGTGTAGTCTGCCACATGGTGGAAGAGACGCATATTGCTGGCCAACTCCTCCTGAGTTCGGGGGAAGTATATATGCTCATTGGCATGTGGAAACATAGCATCCAGGAACTGGTGGAGTACCCTGGATGCTGATGCCTGTGAGATCCCCATGATATCTCCAGTTGGCCTTTGAAAGATACCTGTGGCTAGTATTCTCAAGCTTACACATACCTTCGTGTCCAATGGGATGGGTTTCCCCTCTGTTGTTTCTGGATCTGAGGCGTGGCCGGCACAGCTCAACAATTTGCTGTATGATGTCCCTGTCCACCCTGTAACGCTCTACTATCTCCAGATGATGTAGCCCCTGGTAGGTTACCCTTGGTCTGAACACTCTTCTCCTCCTCCGGGACCTGAGGTGGTTGTCAGCATCATCCTCCGCACCACCTTCAGTCTCCAACACATGGCGATGAATCACAGCTATGGCAGCTCCCAACAAGTACATTGTAAAAGTTCCCTGTCTGTTTACACCGATGGTGCAGTGTTTGGGAATACACAAGTGTGTGTCAGGTGCCTTCACACTTTATACTGTTGTGCTTTGAACACTGATGATGTCATAGGGTGTGTATGTACAATCAGAGCTGCAGGGTATCTTATGTGTTTTACCACAGGTACTGCTATTGTGGTGCTTTTGGTGTTGATTTACATTTAGCTGCCATGGATCACCTCTTGCCCTTGCCTTCACTTTTCTTAACGATTCCCTCCCATTGTCGGGCATGCATCCAGCAGCCTGCTTTCTTGTTTTGTACTTTCCCAAACCAGGATTGTGTTGCGAAATGTGTTCTATAGCTGATCTACTACAGGTTTGCTTTGTTCTGTGGTGACAGTTCTCTTTTCTTTGCAATCCGACACCTCCCCTATCCTGTTCTACAGGTTGCTACTAGCAGCCTTTTTAGCTGCTGTCAATGGCCCACTGTGAGTTAATAGGTGTTAATTACTCAGTTGTACTCCAATTACCCTACTGCAGCATTTCCTTATTGTCTTCCCGTAAACTCCCTGTTTGAGTTGAGGTGCGCGGCGCGTGCAGCCGCTTACCGGGTTTTGGGCACGTTGTCATCCACATACACATGCGCTTTCAGGCACCATGTGTGTTCTCAGCTAAGCAAAGCAATACATACATCCACACCTCTATCCTGCGGCTTTGCTTAGCAATGGGCAACCCGGATTTGCATTGCTCCAATGTGCTTACAGCTACGGTGGCACACCCCACTGCTGATGTCATGTATACCTCCAGACCACTCCTCGGTGTTGTAGTGCTGCACCGTATGGTACATCCTTAGGCCTGCGGGACGTTTGCGATTCAGTATTACTTGCCTCATTTGCATAGCATTGACTACTAATTTATAGTTACCGTGCCAAACACTGTTACAGACCCTTAGCAACCCTTGCAGCTTGGTTGTGGTGTAGCATGCATACCATTGACTATTATGGTGAAATCATGATTTGTGTTACATTGCAATTTTATGACATCTGTATATATTTTCCTTGTGTTCCCATTTGCGCGCACATGCTCTGCGGTTGTACTTTGTGTTAGTGTGGCCATGACATTAAATGTTATTTTTTTATGTGTTGTGCATGTTTTTTATGCCATTGGCTGTATATTTAGCCATTGGCATATGTTAACTTTGTAATACGTACGTTTGGTCCACTTTCATGGCTCTGATGTTCTGTTTGGAAAAATGTAAACCATTTTTTTTTTTTTGGTTTACATTTCTGTATGCTTACACTACGCCTGCACCACTTCATGAATCGCTAGGTACCTTCATTTGCATGCTGCAGTACTGCACATGGGGTGATTAGCATACATGAGCCGAGAGCTGTGCAGATCTGGCGTACGCTGGTAGTGCACGTGGAATTGGATAGTACCTGAATCGCTCGGTAGCCATATTTGGCATTATACCACTTACGCTATGCCTGCGCCTGGCACAAGCTTCATGAATCCCGGGGAACATCTTTGTGGTTAAACAACTCTTATTTAGCTAGATGGAAACAAATACATGAAATAATCTGCTTGAAATTGAATCAATTAGTGTCACATAATAGTATAGGATTGATATCTAATATTTTTGCAGGATGATAAAAGAATATGTAGTCTTTAATAAATAGAAGTATATAACTTCCAACTTTATGAAAGACACATTAAAATTACAATAAAAATCCAGATATTAGGGCATGGATATGTTTATTATATCCTATTGCTTGTACCCAGGATTGTACTTTTGATGTAGATGTAATCAAAACATTTAAAGAAAAGGAATTAATCTACTGACATCAGTTTTTAAATGCTGGTAAGCTACTATCAATGGAACAAGTTAAAAATAAATTTAACCTGGATGGAAATATGTGGTTAGCAATACAACATATTAGACAATATATTAAAAACAGACTAGAGTTAATGAGTTTAACTACTGGATAATGTACCAAAATTTATTGAACATCTGATT
Organism: Protopterus annectens; assembly: GCF_019279795.1. Classification (NCBI taxonomy): domain Eukaryota; kingdom Metazoa; phylum Chordata; order Ceratodontiformes; family Protopteridae; genus Protopterus; species Protopterus annectens. The sequence goes on along the minus strand of NC_056733.1, from coordinate 1,392,433,611 downwards.
TGCTTAACAAATCATACTGCGCAAGGAAAAGGTTAAGTACCAAAAATTTATAAAATAATAAAAAGTACAAGAACTTACTATAAAGAAAATGTTTGGGATTATTATAGAATAATCAATAATCAATCTCCTGATGATGCTGAAAAAAGACTAATACCTCTCTCTCCTAATTGTACTTCCCTGTCAATACAATGGAAATTATTTGCATGAAAAATTCTCCATAGATCTTTTTCTACACCCCACAGACTAGAATTAATGTTTAAACAAGAAATTGGCTGCTGGAGATGCAAAGAAAAATTGAAAGCAGACTGGCAGCACATGTTTTTGGCTGTCAATTACTTAAAGCATTTTGGGACAAAGTGAATCTATTTTACAAACAGTTTTCAATGATAATTGTTAGGTATCTAACTCTTTATAGGTTCATAGGTTCATAGGTTTATACTAGGCTATCTGCCCTAAGGCATTTATAAGCCTAGCCCAAAGTTTTGTGGCTTACGCCACCCCTTATGTTAAAAAATACTGTGCCCATTAGTTTGTTGTGCCTCTGTCCAGCAGTGACACAGAGATGATTCCCGGGGTAAACCTACGATCTCCCATCCACCGGTCAAGATTTCTCTTGAACAGAGCCAGCGAGGTGCTCTGCCTCACATGGACTGGGATTTTATTCCGCAGCATAGGGAGTCTCTGGGTGACAAATCTATCCCTCCAGCATGTCCTATTTATATCCGTGCTAAGGTTTAAGTCGCTTGCTCTAGTGGATCTGGTAGATTTGGATTATTGAGGTGGAGCATGTCCATTAATTCTGGGTTGGACATGGCCTTGTATGTTAGGCACAGGTCACCTCTGAGCAGGCGGTATGCGACTGAATAGAGCTGGAGTTTCTTCAGTCTGGCAGCATATGACAGATTTTGGAGTCCCTTTATCTTTTTGGTGAGGAACTTTTGGGGTCTCTCCAATTGCTGCAGGTGTCGGGTGAGATACATCCCGAATGGGGCATTGTACTCGATCATTGGTCTGATAAGTGAAGAGTACAGGGGAACAATGACCTCACTTGATCTGGATGTGAATAACTTCATGATCAGGTGGGCAATGTAGAAGGTCTTTCTAACCACTTTAGCAATGTGAGTGTCAAAGAAAGGCCACTGTCAACCTGGGTCCCCAGGTCCCTGATAACCTCTTCTGTGCTTAATGGATTGCCACCTATATGGTAGCTTGGGGTTACCTTGTTTTTCCTGAAGGGTATGACTATACATTTTTTGGCATTTAACTTCAGGCCATGGCTCTGGCACCAGTTATCAGTTTCCTGAGACCCTCTGAAGGATATCTGTGTCCGATGTACTTTCCACTATGACGCCCAGTTTGCAGTCATCTGCAAACTTTGTCAGCCATAGTCCTCCTATGTTTGCCTGTACTTCTGAGAAGTAGATGCCAAACAACAGGGGGCCAAGGACTGAGTCCTGTGGGACCCCACTTGTGACCGGCTTGGAGTCTGACATGGCGCCAGCAACTCTAACCCTGTGGGTTCTGTCCTTTAGCCAGTTTGCAACCCATCTTGTGACATATGGGTTTACATTTAAGCTGGTAAGTTTCTCTATAATACCCGAGTGGGGTATTGTGTCGAAAGTTTTGTTTAATGCACCCATTCCGCAATGTGCCTCCAAAGCAAAATGTTCATGTTTATGGATCCTTCTAGCTATTGCACACAAGACAATTACAGTTAATTGGAAGAGTGAATCATCTCCATCTTTCAAAGAATTCAGAAATAGTGTGTTGTCTGTATCTCAGCTGGAATTAACAACTATTAGGAAGATAACTGAAAAGATAACTATTTATTATAACTCCTGGCAAAAGGTGGTAGAAATACTTGAGAAAAGTGACCGAAAAACTGTAATTTACTTTTTCATCTTGAGGACTTTTTTCTTCTGAATATATTAATTTAGGCACTCATGTAAATAGTTTGTTTTGCTGGATTA
>NC_056733.1:1392301641-1392426641 GCF_019279795.1 Protopterus annectens | reverse complement strand
ATCCCAGCACCCTCTGATCACATCTTTAATATTCCCTACGTCACTAGTAAAATATAGGGAGCATGCCAAATCATTGTCCACCCCATGGCTACTACTATCTGGAGATGCTTCTACAATAGTATTACTCTCCAATCCATGGGATGTACCAAAATAGGGTGCAGCTCTATTATTTCTTAATGTATTCATCTCTGAGAATCCTCTAGAAATATCCAAAGCTGAATATCCTCTGGACAAGAATCTGTCTTTTAAATCATTAGTCTCATATTGAAATCCTATATCAGTTGGATTATATCTAGATATTCGCATTGCTTGCCCTTTCACAATATTTTGATATACGTAACCAGGATGCATACTTGTCCTATGTAAAAGGGCATTCTTATGACAGTCCTTCCTATATACTCCTGTGTTAACCATCCCATTGGATAACCTTTCTACATATACATCTAAGAATGGCAACTTGGTACTTGACCATTCGTAAGTGAATTTTAGATACTCACTACTTGAATTGACCTCATCAAATAATTTAGTCAATTCACTTAAATTACTAGTCCAAATAAGGAACAAATCATCCACGAAACGTCTAAAAAATGGGACATAATTCTTAAACAGATCCAGACTAAAAATATGAGTGTTTTCCCATTCAGCCATGAACAGGTTGGCGTAGCTATTGGCACATGAAGTGCCCATAGCTACGCCATCCTTCTGTAAATAATACTCGCCCTCAAAGTAAAAAACATTGGATTCGAGTATCAATTTAAGGAGGGACTTAACTAACTCGATCTTATTATCAGTCATCTCAGAATTACGTTTCAAATAATTACCTACCATCTCTATACCATCAATATTGGGAATGACTGTAAACAGAGATTGCACGTCCATAGTGACGAAAACAAATTCCCTATCCATTGGCATCTTACTTAGGGACTCATAAAAATCTATAAGGAATTGTTTGGTGTCTCTTAGAATGTACACATTCTTATCTAATAAGGGTCTAAGTTGATTTTCCACATAGATGGATAGTGGTTCGGTGGACCACCCTCTACCTGCCACTATTGGTCTGTATGGGGGGTTATCCAAGCTTTTATGGATCTTGGGAAGTCCATGGAGAATAGGTATGAGAGGATACTTTCCACACATATAATCATATAGTTGTGAGTCTATAATATCAGCTATTCGCAATTCTCGTAAATTATGCTGAATTCTACTAATAATGCTATCAACAATGTCCTTCTCTATATGCATGTAATGTACATCATCTGACAACATTTGTCTCATTCCATTAACATATTGTTCCCTATCCATTAACACTACCCCTCCCCCCTTATCAGCAGGTCTAATGGTTAGTGACTGGTCATTCATAAGTTTCTTCAACGAAGCTCCCTGCTCATAGGACAAATTATGTCTGTTCCTAATGTTCTTATTAACTCCATTCTCATAAATCTTAGACAACTCATTCTCTACTAGCTTACTGTATGTTGCTACTAAAGGATGTAGGGGAGGTACAAAAACACTGGGCTTTTTAAACTCCTGTCGTGATTGTGAACTTTGACCATTAAAAAATATCTTTAAAGACAAATTGCGAATGAAGAGCTTAAAATCTCTGATAGTTTCTTCATAATTACTAATCCTAGTGGGAATAAAGGAGAGGCCTTTATTCAACACAATCATCTCATCTGTTGTCAAAGTATATTTTGAGATATTATAAACTAATTGTTCGCCCTCCCTTCCCACATTTTCTTTATATTGTGGTTGGTGTATCTCTCTGCAGAATGTTTCCTCTTCTGCCTTCCCCTGCTTGCTGAACGCATCCTCCCTTCTTGTCTGTCTACTCGAATAGGGAAAGGGTGTGCTATATCGAAGTTATGAACCTCTACCGTGCCATCATCACTATTACTATTATAATTCCTACCTCTAGTATTACTCCCCATATTTCCTTGAAATGTTTTCTTACGTACTATAACTTCGTTCACATTGTTATTTCCCCTGTCAGCTCCTGATAGGATGCTCACCTTATTAGATTCAGTGACATTTGCTGACTGGACTGGCGAGATGATATTAATCATCTCTTCATTTATGACACATCCATTTCTGTTGCTGCTAGCACTACTGTTCACATTCATAATTTCATTATGTGCTGCTGTGTTGCTGCTAACAGAATTACTTCCATTCACATTCATATTAACTTTGTCTGATCTATTATTACTCATGGTAGCTGGCATATCACACATATTAGGTTTATTACTTAAATTAATGTCTCTAGTAGATGTTCCCATCGAAGCTGCAGCGCTTCTGCCCTCGTATCTCGGCCAAGTGAAGATGTTCCCTTTACAAAAATCCTGTATGTCTCTATTAAGTTTGGATCTTTTCTGATCCAATAGGCATTTCTCATATTGAGAAACGCTATCTAGAAGTCTATCGAAATGCTCATTCAAGATGTTATCAGGGAAACATTCAAACAAGTCTCGCTGTTGTTGGATTACAGCGTTTTTCAAAGAATCTTCTAATGGTTTAAAGAAATCATTGAGCAACTCCATGTAGCTCAAGCTTACCTGGATATTAAGTTTTTGCCATCTATATAGAAGTTCCGGATAAAGGGTGCCGGTAGTAGGCATCTTCAACACCCTTAACCCTCTTGGTATAATTTTCCGCTGTAAGCAGACATCAAAGTGCTGCCTTTGCGTCTGCATACGTTTCAACTTGCATAAATCCCCTTCGAGTCTCTCCAACGAGCTTCTCAACGCCTTCCGGTCTATAGTCTCCTCTCTCCCTTTGTCGGAAACATCAACTTCGGCATGGTACAGAGTTAACGGGTTGTACACAGAGGCAACCATTTCTTGAAACTTCTCCACAGCAGGGCGCACTGATTTCGTCGTCATCTCTGGTTCCTTAAGAGTATACGGAAGCTCGATAGCCGAAACAGCTCCAATAGCGTCAGTCATGTCCCCGTTAGTGCACCGGCAATAACAAATGAATAAACAGCAGTCCAATAAGTGCCACAACGGGGCAAATGCCTCCCTTCTAACCAGCAAGAAGATTAAAACGAAAAATAAAAGTAAGGCAGGCAAACCAATAGCTGTCGCTATATGTATTAGGCAGTCCAACATATATTCAACACCCAAATCACGAATTCCAATACTCCAAGGCTTCGAACAAAAAGACTTTATTCCAACAATAGTAACTGCAGGTAAGCGCTTTCACCGATATGGCTTCTTCAGACCTATCAGTTGACTAATACACTCCCCATTTAAATACATTGCTAGGCGGGAAAAAACAAACTATCATTTAAAATTTAAAGGTACAAGATAATTTAATAACTATTTAAATCTAAAAATACAGAAGTAGTGGAATAAATCTACCCCTATATGTAGGTATCAGCTAAAATAAGCTAAAATAATCTATAGCTAATTACTAATAATATAGCCATAAAACTATTCGCAATGCTAAATAAAAATAATGAAAATAAAAATAAGTGCATGAACTGACAGAATCATATTCAACAATAGCATATATTCAACCCTTCTCATGAATGCTAACTGTCATTACATGACTAATTATATGCACATAAAATATTTAGAACATTTGAAACATTAAAAGTAATGTATTGATAATACACTATCTGTGCAGTTTCCTAGATCTTAAAAATGGTTTCACTGAAACCATAGCATTCAGACCAGGTGGGATATCAGACCTTAGTCTAATAATCCAATTGGCTTCCCTGGTTTCCGTGAATGTCCTGATATCACCCCCTCTTGGTCCCGGTATAATATTTTCTATTAAAAACTGAAAAGTGTGCTTTTCCCCTCTCTCAATTATGTGTCTCGCTAATGCATTCGTCTTCAGACCAATCCTGATATTGTAGGCATGTTCACGTATTCGATCCCTAAGCTTCCTATTAGTCTTACCTACATAGAACGCCTGGCATTCTATGCAGGAAGCTAGGTAAACAACATTAGATGACTGGCAGGTACCCCTTACTTTAAAATGAAATTCTCGCTGAGTAACTGGTTGTGTAAACTTATTTTCCATATTTATGTAATTACAAAAATTACATTCATTACACCTCATCGTTCCATACTCTAGCAACTCCACACTTTGTTTCTGCTCTGAAGGGTAACATAATAATCTTCTAAGACTTTTCTTATTCCTGTAGATAAACCTGGGTGCATCTCCCACAATATTTCTTATAGTATGATCAATAGTTAATACATCCCAGCACCCTCTGATCACATCTTTGATGTTCCCTACGTCACTAGTAAAATATAGGGAGCATGCCAAATCATTGTCCACCCCATGGCTACTACTATCTGGAGATGCTTCTAGAATAGTATTACTCTCCAATCCATGGGATGTACCAAAATAGGGTGCAGCTCTATTGTTTCTTAATGTATTCATCTCTGAGAATCCTCTAGAAATGTCCAAAGCTGAATATCCTCTGGATATAAATCTGTCTTTTAAATCATTAGTCTCATATTGGAATCCTATATCAGTTGGATTATACCTAGATATTCGCATTGCTTGCCCTTTCACAATATTTTGATATACATAACCAGGATGCATACTTGTCCTATGTAAAAGGGCATTCTTATGACAGTCCTTCCTATATACTCCTGTGTTAACCATCCCATTGGATAACCTTTCTACATATACATCTAAGAATGGTAACTTGGTACTTGACCATTCATAAGTGAATTTTAGATACTCACTACTTGAATTGACCTCATCAAATAATTTAGTCAATTCACTTAAATTACCAGTCCAAATAAGGAACAAATCATCCACGAAACGTCTAAAAAATGGGACATGATTCTTAAACAGATCCAGACTAAATATATGAGTGTTTTCCCATTCAGCCATGAACAGGTTGGCGTAGCTATTGGCACATGAAGTGCCCATAGCTACGCCATCCTTCTGTAAATAATACTCGCCCTCAAAGTAAAAAACATTGGATTCGAGTATCAATTTAAGGAGGGACTTAACTAACTCGATCTTATTATCAGTCATCTCAGAATTACGTTTCAAATAATTACCTACCATCTCTATACCATCAATATTGGGAATGACTGTAAACAGAGATTGCACGTCCATAGTGACAAAAACAAATTCCCTATCCATTGGCATCTTACTTAGGGACTCATAGAAATCTATAAGGAATTGTTTGGTGTCTCTTAGAATATACACATTCTTATCTAATAAGGGTCTAAGTTGATTTTCCACATAGATGGATAGTGGTTCGGTGGACCACCCTCTACCTGCCACTATTGGTCTGTATGGGGGGTTATCCAAGCTTTTATGGATCTTGGGAAGTCCATGGAGAATAGGTATGAGAGGATACTTTACACACATATAATCATATAGTTGTGAGTCTATAATATCAGCTATTCGCAATTCTCGTAAATTATGCTGAATTCTACTAATAATGCTATCAACAATGTCCTTCTCTATATGCATGTAATGTACATCGTCTGACAACATTTGTCTCATTCCATTAACATATTGTTCCCTATCCATTAACACTACCCCTCCCCCCTTATCAGCAGGTCTAATGGTTAGTGTCTGATCATTCATAAGTTTCTTCAACGAAGCTCTCTGCTCATAGGACAAATTATGTCTGTTCTTAGTCTTCTTGTTAGCTCCATTCTCATAAATCTTAGACAACTCTTTCTCTACTAGTTTACTGTATGTTGCTACTAAGGGGTGTAGCGGAGCTACAAAATCACTAGGTTTTTTAAACTCCTTTCGTGATAGTGAACTTTGTCCATTAAAAAATATCTTTAGAGACAAATTACGAATAAATAACTTAAAGTCTCTAATAGTTTCTTCATAATTACTAATCCTAGTAGGAATAAAGGAGAGGCCTTTATTCAACACAATCATTTCATCTGTTGTCAAAGTATATTTTGAAATATTATAAACTAATTGTTCGCCCTCCCTTCCCACATTTTCTTTATATTGTGATTGGTGTATCTCTCTGCAGAATGTTTCCTCTTCTGCCTTCCCCTGCTTGCTGAACGCATCCTCCCTTCTTGTCTGTCTACTCGGATAGGGAAAGGGTGTGCTATGTCAAAGTTATGAACCTCTACCTTGCCGTCATCACTATTATTCTTATAATTCTTACCTCTAATATTTCTCACCATATTTCCTTCAAATGTTTTCTTGTGCACAATGACTTCATTCACATTGTTATTTCCCCTATCAGCTCCTGGTAAGAGGCTCACCTTACTAGGTTCAGTAACATTTGCTGACTGGGCTGGCGAGATAGTGTTAATCATCTCTTCATTTATAACACATCCATTTCTGTTGCTGCTAACACTGCTAGTCACATTCATAATTTCATTATGTGCTACAGTGTTGCTGCTAACAGAATCACTTCCATTCACATTCATATTTACTATGTCAGATCCATTATTACTCGTTGTAGCTGGCATATCACACATATTTGATTTATTACTTAAATTATTGTCTCTAGTAAAGGTTTCCAATGAAGCAGCAGCGCTTCTGCCCTCGTATCTCGGCCAAGTGAAGATGTTCCCTTTATAAAAGTCTTGTATGTCTCTGTTGAGTTTGGATCTTTTCTGATCCAATAAGCGTTTCTCATATTGAGAAACGCTGTCTAAAAGTCTATCGAAATGTTCATTCAAAATATTATCTGGGAAACATTCAAACAAGTCACGCTGTTGTTGAATTACAGCGTTTTTCAGAGAGTCTTCTAGGGGTTTAAAAAAGTAATTGAGCAACTCCATGTAGCTCAAGCTTACCTGAATATTAAGTTTCTGCCATCTATATAAAAGTTCCGGATAAAGGGTGCCGGTGGTAGGCATCTTCAACACCCTTAACCCCCTCGGTATAATTTTCCGCTGTAAGCAGACGTCAAAGTGTTGCCTTTGCGTCTGCATACGTTTCAACTTGCATAAATCCCCTTCGAGTCTCTCCAACGAGCTTCTCAACGCCTCCCGGTCTATAGTCTCCTCTCTCTCCCTTTGTCGGAAACATCAACTTCGGCATGGTACAGAGTTAACGGGTTGTACACAGAGGCAACCATTTCTTGAAACTTCTCCACAGCAGGGCGCACTGATTTCGTCGTCATCTCTGGTTCCTTAAGAGTATACGGAAGCTCGATAGCCGAAACAGCTCCAATAGCGTCAGTCATGTCCCCGTTAGTGCACTGGCAATAACAAATGAATAAACAGCAGTCCAATAAGTGCCACAACGGGGCAAATGCCTCCCTTCTAACCAGCAAGAAGATTAAATCGAAAAATAAAAGTAAGGCAGGCAAACCAATAGCTGTCGCTATACGTAATAGGCAGTCCAACATATATTCAACACCCAAATCACGAATTCCAATACTCCAAGGCTTCAAACAAAAAGACTTTATTCCAACAATAGTAACTGCAGGTAAGCGCTTTCACCGATATGGCTTCTTCAGACCTATCAGTTGACAAATACACTCCCCATTTAAATACATTACTAGGCGGGAAAAAACAAACTATCATTTAAAATTTAAAGGTACATGATAATTTGATAACTATTTAAATCTAAAAATACAGAAGTAGTGGAATAAATCTACCCCTATATGTAAATATCAGCTAAAATAAGCTAAAATAATCTATAGCTGAATACTAATAATATAGCCATAGAACTATTCGCAATGCTAAATAAAAATAACGAAAATAAAAATAAGTGCATAAACTGACCGAATCATATTCAACAATAGCATATATGCAGCCCTTATCATAAATGCTAACTGTCATTGCATGAATATTTATATGCACATAAAATATTTAGAACATTTGAAACATTAAACATGCATTAATAATACACTATCTATGCAGTTTCCTAGATCTTAAAAATGGTTTCACTGAAACCATGGCATTCAGACCAGGTGGGATGTCAGACTTTAGTCTAATGATCCAATTGGCTTCCCTGGTTTCCGTAAAAGTCCTAATATCACCCCCTCTTGGTCCCGGTATAATATTTTCTATTATTAAGAACTGGAAAGTGTGCTTTTCCCCTCTCTCAATTATATGTCTCGCCAATGCATTCGTCTTCAGACCAATCCTGATATTATAGGCATGTTCACGTATTCGATCCCTAAGCTTCCTATTAGTCTTACCTACATAGAACGCTTGGCATTCTATGCAGGAAGCTAGGTAGACAACATTAGATGACTGGCAGGTACCCCTTACTTTAAAATAGTATTCTCGCTGAGTAACTGGTTGTATAAACATATTTTCCATATTAATGTAATTACAAAAATTGCATTCATTACACCTCATCGTTCCATATTCTAGCAACTCCACACTTTGTTTGTGCTCTGAAGGGTAACATAATAATCTTCTAAGACTTTTCTTGTTCCTATAGATAAACCTGGGTGCATCTCCCACAATATTTCTTATAGTGTGATCAATAGTTAAAACATCCCAGCACCCTCTGATCACATCTTTGATATTCCCTACATCACTAGTAAAATATTGGGAGCATGCCAAATCATTGTCCACCCCATGGCTACTACTATCTGGAGATGCTTCTACAATAGTATTACTCTCCAATCCATGGGATGTACCAAAATAGGGTGCAGCTCTATTATTTCTTAATGTATTCATCTCTGAGAATCCTCTAGAAATATCCAAAGCTGAATATCCTCTGGATAAAAATCTGTCTTTTAAATCATTAGTCTCATATTGAAATCCAGTATCAGTTGGATTATATCTAGATATTCGCATTGCTTGCCCTTTCACAATATTTTGATATACGTAACCAGGATGCATACTTGTCCTATGTAAAAGGGCATTCTTATGACAGTCCTTCCTATATACTCCTGTGTTAACCATCCCATTGGATAACCTTTCTACATATACATCTAAGAATGGTAACTTGGTACTTGACCATTCATAAGTGAATTTTAGATACTCACTACTTGAATTGACCTCATCAAATAATTTAGTCAATTCACTTAAATTACCAGTCCAAATAAGGAACAAATCATCCACAAAACGTCTAAAAAATGGGACATAATTCTTAAACAGATCCAGACTAAAAAATATGAGTGTTTTCCCATTCAGCCATATCGGTGAAAGCGCTTACCTGCAGTTACTATTGTTGGAATAAAGTCTTTTTGTTCGAAGCCTTGGAGTATTGGAATTCGTGATTTGGGTGTTGAATATATGTTGGACTGCCTAATACGTATAGCGACAGCTATTGGTTTGCCTGCCTTACTTTTATTTTTCGTTTTAATCTTCTTGCTGGTTAGAAGGGAGGCATTTGCCCCGTTGTGGCACTTATTGGACTGCTGTTTATTCATTTGTTATTGCCGGTGCACTAACGGGGATATGACTGACGCTATTGGAGCTGTTTCGGCTATCGAGCTTCCGTATACTCTTAAGGAACCAGAGATGACGACGAAATCAGTGCGTCCTGCTGTGGAGAAGTTTCAAGAAATGGTTGCCTCTGTGTACAACCCGTTAACTCTGTACCATGCCGAAGTTGATGTTTCCGACGAAGGGAGAGAGGAGATTATAGACCGGGAGGCGTTGAGAAGCTCGTTGGAGAGACTCGAAGGGGATTTATGCAAGTTGAAACGTATGCAGACGCAAAGGCAGCACTTTGATGTCTGCTTACAGCGGAAAATTATACCGAGAGGGTTAAGGGTGTTGAAGATGCCTACTACCGGCACCCTTTATCCGGACCTTCTATATAGATGGCAAAAACTTAATATCCAGGTAAGCTTGAGCTACATGGAGTTGCTCAATGATTTCTTTAAACCATTAGAAGATTCTATGAAAAACGCTGTAATCCAACAACAGCGAGACTTGTTTGAATGTTTCCCTGATAACATCTTGAATGAGCATTTCGATAGACTTCTAGATAGCGTTTCTCAATATGAGAAACGCCTATTGGATCAGAAAAGATCCAAACTTAATAGAGACATACAGGATTTTTGTAAAGGGAACATCTTCACTTGGCCGAGATACGAGGGCAGAAGCGCTGCAGCTTCGATGGGAACATCTACTAGAGACATTAATTTAAGTAATAAACCTAATATGTGTGATATGCCAGCTACCATGAGTAATAATAGATCAGACAAAGTTAATATGAATGTGAATGGAAGTAATTCTGTTAGCAGCAACACAGCAGCACATAATGAAATTATGAATGTGAACAGTAGTGTTAGCAGCAACAGAAATGGATGTGTCATAAATGAAGAGATGATTAATATCATCTCACCAGTCCAGTCAGCAAATGTCACTGAATCTGATAAGGTGAGTCTCCTACCAGGAGCTGACAGGGGAAATAACAATGTGAACGAAGTTATAGTACGTAAGAAAACATTTCAAGGAAATATTGGGAGTAATACTAGAGGTAGGAATTATAATAGTCATAGTGATGATGGCACGGTGGAAGTTCATAACTTCGATATAGCACACCCTTTCCCTATTCGAGTAGACAGACAAGAAGGGAGGATGCGCTCAGCAAGCAGGGGAAGGCAGAAGAGGAAACATTCTGCAGAGAGATACACCAATCACAATATAAAGAAAATGTGGGAAGGGAGGGCGAACAACTAGTTTACAATATTTCAAAATATACCTTGACAACAGATGAAATGATTGTGTTGAATAAAGGTCTCTCCTTTATTCCCACTAGGATTAGTAATTATGAAGAAACTATTAGAGACTTTAAGCTATTTATTCGTAACTTGTCTCTAAAGATATTTTTTAATGGACAAAGTTCACTATCACGAAAGGAGTTTAAAAAACCTAGTGATTTTGTATCTCCACTACATCCTTTAGTAGCAACATACAGTAAACTAGTAGAGAAAGAGTTGTCTAAGATTTATGAGAATGGAGCTAATAAGAAGACTAAGAATAGACATAATTTGTCCTATGAGCAGAGAGCTTCGTTGAAGAAACTCATGAATGATCAGACACTAACCATTAGACCTGCTGATAAGGGGGGAGGGGTAGTGTTAATGGATAGGGAACAATATGTTAATGGAATGAGACAAATGTTGTCAGATGATGTACATTACATGCATATAGAGAAGGACATTGTGGATAGCATTATTAGTAGAATTCAGCATAATTTACGAGAATTGCGAATAGCTGACATTATAGACTCACAACTTTATGATTATATGAGTGTAAAGTATCCTCTCATACCTATTCTCCATGGACTTCCCAAGATCCATAAAAGCTTGGATAACCCCCCATACAGACCAATAGTGGCAGGTAGAGGGTGGTCCACCGAACCACTATCCATTTATGTGGATAAGCAACTTAGACCTTTATTAGATAAGAATGTGTATATTCTAAGCGACACAAAACAATTCCTTATAGATTTCTATGAGTCCCTAAGTAAGATGCCAATGGATAGGGAATTTGTTTTTGTCACTATGGACGTACAATCTCTGTTTACAGTCATTCCCAATATTGATGGTATAGAGATGGTAGGTAATTATTTGAAACGTAATTCTGAGATGACTGATAATAAGATCGAGTTAGTTAAGTCTCTCCTTAAATTGATACTTGAATCCAATGTTTTTTACTTTGAGGGCGAATATTATTTACAGAAGGATGGCGTAGCTATGGGCACTTCATGTGCCAATAGCTACGCCAACCTATTTATGGCTGAATGGGAAAACACTCATATATTTAGTCTGGATCTGTTTAAGAATCATGTCCCATTTTTTTAGACGTTTTGTGGATGATTTGTTCCTTATTTGGACTGGTAATTTAAGTGAATTGACTAAATTATTTGATGAGGTCAATTCAAGTAGTGAGTATCTAAAATTCACTTATGAATGGTCAAGTACTAAGTTGCCATTCCTAGATGTGTATGTAGAAAGGTTATCTAATGGGATGGTTAACACAGGAGTATATAGGAAGGACTGTCATAAGAATGCCCTTTTACATAGGACAAGTATGCATCCTGGTTATGTATATCAAAATATTGTGAAAGGGCAAGCAATGCGAATATCTAGGTATAATCCAACTGATATAGGATTCCAATATGAGACTAATGATTTAAAAGACAGATTTATATCCAGAGGATATTCAGCTTTGGACATTTCTAGAGGATTCTCAGAGATGAATACATTAAGAAACAACAGAGCTGCACCCTATTTTGGTACATCCCATGGATTGGAGAGTAATACTATTGTAGAAGCATCTCCAGATAGTAGTAGCCATGGGGTGGACAATGATTTGGCATGCTCCCTATATTTTACTAGTGACGTAGGGAACATCAAAGATGTGATCAGAGGGTGCTGGGATGTTTTAACTATTGATCATACTATAAGAAATATTGTGGGAGATGCACCCAGGTTTATCTATAGGAACAAGAAAAGTCTTAGAAGATTATTATGTTACCCTTCAGAGCACAAACAACGTGTGGAGTTGCTAGAATATGGAACGATGAGGTGTAATGAATGCAATTTTTGTAATTACATTAATATGGAAAATATGTTTATACAACCAGTTACTCAGCGAGAATACTATTTTAAAGTAAGGGGTACCTGCCAGTCATCTAATGTTGTCTACCTAGCTTCCTGCATAGAATGCCAAGCGTTCTATGTAGGTAAGACTAATAGGAAGTTTAGGGATCGAATACGTGAACATGCCTATAATATCAGGATTGGTCTGAAGACGAATGCATTAGCGAGACACATAATTGAGAGAGGGGAAAAGCACACTTTTCAGTTTTTAATAATAGAAAATATTATACCGGGACCAAGAGGGGGTGATATCAGGACATTCACGGAAACCAGGGAAGCCAATTGGATTATTAGACTAAGGTCTGATATCCCACCTGGTCTGAATGCTATGGTTTCAGTGAAACCATTTTTAAGATCTAGGAAACTGCACAGATAGTGTATTATCAATACATTACTTTTAACGTTTCAAATGTTCTAAATATTTTATGTGCATATAATTATTCATGTAATGACAGTTAGCATTCATGATAAGGGTTGAATATATGCTATTGTTGAATATGATTCTGTCAGTTCATGCACTTATTTTTATTTTCATTATTTTTATTTAGCATTGCGAATAGTTTTATGGCTATATTATTAGTAATTAGCTATAGATTATTTTAGCTTATTTTAGCTGATACCTATATATAGGGGTAGATTTATTCCACTACTTCTGTATTTTTAGATTTAAATAATTATTAAATTATCTTGTACCTTTAAATTTTAAATGATAGTTTGTTTTTTTCCCGCCTAGTAATGTATTTAAATGGGGAGTGTATTAGTCAACTGATAGGTCTGAAGAAGCCATATCGGTGAAAGCGCTTACCTGCAGTTACTATTGTTGGAATAAAGTCTTTTTGTTTGAAGCCTTGGAGTATTGGAATTCGTGATTTGGGTGTTGAATATATGTTGGACTGCCTATTACGTATAGCGACAGCTATTGGTTTGCCTGCCTTACTTTTATTTTTCATTTTAATCTTCTTGCTGGTTAGAAGGGAGGCATTTGCCCCGTTGTGGCACTTATTGGACTGCTGTTTATTTATTTAACAAAAGAAACAAATAGCTTAATTATTATAAGAGGTCTCAATCGACCTACCTTAAGAGCACTTTTAAGTAAACTAGTTGTATCTTTCGGCTTTTCCTGGTTAGGGGTCGCCACAGTGGAACTCCGGTCTGCTAATGATTGGCAGTAGATTTTTACGTACTGACTTGCCAGGCCTGATGCACAACCTTCAACGAAGGTATGCCCATTCACGCATGTCTCCACACAGAAGACGCTTTAGCTGAGAATCAAACAGGACAATGTATTACTGTGAGGCGACAACGCTACCGCAGCACCACCACCGCTAGTACTTTGGCTAGGCTGGTAAGGGGCCCTAGGGCCATTAGCCTAGTAACTTCTCCTATGATCCCATGATCCTATGTTCAGTACTGAGCTTCCTATGGTTCATTTAATCTCTTTACTAGTTTACTTTTAAGTTACTAGACTAATGGCCCTAGGGCCCCTTACCAGCCTAGCCAAGTTTTTCCCTTATTTCCACAATCAGCACCTAATGCCCATGTCCAAGAGGGACACAGGTGGAACCCCCAAGGTGAATCTACTGTTACCTATCCAATCGTCTAGATTGTGTTTGAAGAGGGCCAATGAGGTGCACTAGTTGACATGAAGTGAGAGTCTGTTCCAAAGTTGTGATAACCTCTGGGAGACAAATCTGTCCCTCCGGCAGTTTCTATTAATGTCACATATCGGGTTAAGGTCTTTAGAGAAAGTAACCCATGTACCATTTGACTTGCGGATATGCAGCATTTCCTGAACTAAAAATAACCACTAGAACCAAAAATAACTACAAATCATTTTTTTAAGTGTGCCAGGAACTTAAGAAATAGCACCCAGAAATATTCAGAGCTAGTCTACAATAATACTGTACACTCTAACCCAAAGAAAATAGCTGATAAATTTAGTGCAAATTTTACTCCACCCACAGTTATAATTATTCCACAGATTCCACAATCCCAACTACCCCCTTTAATTGCTATGGCACTAGGTCTCTCAGCCCTCTCAAATGCTAGGAACACCTCCCTGATAATATACCAGATTGTCTGATTATCAGTACAAATTGATGGTGTAATGATGAATGTTGTTAGTGCATAAGCTCTGCAAGTTGGATGCGCGATGGATGAGCAAGAGACATTTTGGAGTGAGTTGGATGAAGTGGTGGTGAGTGTAACCAAGGGTGAGAGACTGGTGATTGGAGTGGATTTCAATGGGCATGTTGGTGAAGGGAACAGAGGGGATGAGGAAGTGATGGGCAGGTATGGTGTTAAGGAGAGGAATGCAGAAGATCAGATGGTAGTGGATTTTGTTAAAAGGATGGACATGGCTGTGGTGAATACATATTTTAAGAAGAGGGAGGAGCATAGGGTGACATACAAGAGTGGAGGAAGATGCACACAGGTGTATTATATCCTATGCAGGAGGGCCAGTCTGAAGGAAACTGGAGACAGTAAAGTGGTGACAGGGGAAAGTGTAGTTAGGCAGCATAGAATGGTGGTCTGTAGGATGACGCTGGTGATCAAGAAGAGGAGGACAAGTGAGAGATCAGTGCCAAGGATCAAATGGTGGAAGTGAAAAAGGGTGATTATGAGGTGGAGTTCAGGGAAGAGTTAAAACAGGCACTGGGGGGCAGTGAGGGATATCAAATAGCTGGGTAACTACAGCAGAGCTGGTAAGGGAGACAGCTACAAAGGTGCCTAGTGTAACATCTGGACAGAGGAAGGAGGACAAGGAGAGGTGGTAGAATAAGGAAGTACAGGAGAGTATACAGAGGAAGAGCCTGGTGAAGAAGAAGTGGGATTGTCAGAGAGATGAAGAAAATAGACATGAGTATAATGAGATGAAGAGCATGGCAAAGAGAGAGGTGGAGAAGGCTAGGGATAAGGCATATGGAGAGTTGTATGAAAGGTTGGACACTAAAGAGGGAGAAAAGGACCTGTACTGATTGGTTAGACAGAGGGAACAAGCTGGGAAAATGTGCAGCAGCTAAGGGTGATAAGGGATAGTGAGGGAAGCGTACTCACAAGCGAGGAGAGTGTGTTGAGCAGATGGAAAGAGTACTTTGAGAGGCTGATGAATGAAGAGAATGAGAGAGAGAGAAGGTTGGATGATGTGGGGATAGTGAATCAGGAAGGGAAACAGATTAGCAAGGAGGAAGTAAGGACAGCTATGAAGAGGATGAAGAATGGAAAGGCTGTTGGTCCAGATGACATACCAGTGGAAGCATGGAGGTGCTTAGGAGAAATGGCAGTGGAGTTTTTAACCAGATTGTTTAATGAAATATTGAAAAGTCAGAGGATGCCTGAGGAGTGGAAAAAAAGTGTTTTGTGCCTATTTTTAAGAATAAGGGTGATATCCAGAGCTGTAGTAACTATAGTCAGATAAAACTTATCAGTCACAGCTTGAAGTTATGGGAAAGAGTAGTGGAAGCTAGGTTAAGAAGGGAGGTGATGATTAGTGATCAGCAGTATGGTTTCCTGCCAGGAAAGAGCACAACAGATGCAATGTTTGCTCTGAGAGTGTTGATGGAGAAATATAGAGAAGGTCAGAAGGAGTTGCATTGTGGCTTTGTGGACTTGGAGAAAGCATATGATAGGGTGCCAAGATAGGAGTTGTGGTATTGCATGAGGAAGTTGGGAGTGGCAGAGAAGTATGTAAGAGTGATACAGGATATGTACGAGGGTAGTGTGACAGTGGTGTGGTCTGCAGTGGGAGTTACAGATGTGTTTAAGGTGGAGGTGGCATTACATCAAGAATCAGCTGTGAGCCCTTTCTTATTTGCAATGGTGATGGACAGGTTGACAGATGAGATCATACAGGAGGCCCCATGGACTATGATGTTTGCAGATGACATTGTGATCTGTAGTGAGAGTAGGGACCAGGTTGAGTAGACCCTGGAGAGGTGGAGATATGCTCTAGAGAGGAGAGGAATGAAGGTCAGCAGGACTAAGACAGAACATATGTGTGTGAATGAGAGGGAGGATAGAGGAATGGCGAGGATGCAGGGAGTAGAGTTGGCAATGGTGAATGAGTTTAAGTACTTGGGATCAACGGTTCAGAGTAATGGTGAGTGTGGAAGAGAGGTGAAGAAGAGAGTACAGGCAGGGTGGAATAGGTGGAGAAGAGTGTCAGGAGTGACTTGTGATGGACGGGTACCAGTAAGAGTGAAAGGGAAGGTCTACAAGAGGGTAGTGAGACCAGCTATATTGTATGGGTTGGAGACGGCAGCATTGACAAAAAGGCAGGAGTTAGAGCTGGAAGTGGAAGAGTTAAAGATGTTAAGATTTGCACTGGGTGTGACAAGGATGGACAGGATTAGGAATCAGTATATTAGAGGGTCAGCTCAGGTTGGACAGTTTGGAGACAAAGTCAGAGAGGCGAGATTGCATTGGTATGGACATGTGCTGAGGAGGGATGCTGGGTATATTGGGAAAAGGATGGAGCTGCCAGGTAAGAGGAAAAGAGGAAGGCTTAAGATAAGGTTTATGGATGTGGTGAGATAGACCAAGATGCAGAGGATAGGAAGAAATGGAAACAGATGATCCACTGTGGCGACCCCTACCGGAACAGCCGAGAGAGGAGAAGAAGAATAAGTCTGATTATCAGTGTCAAATATGGCCTATCTGAACCCTGTTTAACCTCTTTTACATAAGCCACTCCACTGGCTTCATATTCATGAAACCTGGAAAACAGTCACTGTAGTGCCATTACACAAGGGTGGCCTAACCACAGACCTAGGTAAATATAGCCTTATTAGCCACACTAGCCTCATATGTAAAGCTTTTGAACTTCTGAATAAGAGTATTTAGTTAGGCTTGTAATTGTCTGCAGACTGATTGCCTAGTACTTCCCTAAGAACTTATGAAAATCAGGGACAGTTGAGAGATGTGCCTCAGACTTCCTGGGGGTAGGCTGTTCCACAGAGTTGGACCAGCTTTGAAGAGCATTGTCTTCCTGAATGTCAGACTGAAAGATTGCCTCTGTAAGAACATGCATGCATCAAAAATTAGCTGACTAAACCATTCAGCAAAATACTAAGAAATAATTTTTTGAAGTGGGCAGACCCTCCCCCCCTCAACACCCCGATGAGGAAAGAGAACAGTCATGCTAGGATGAAAAAGTCCTCATGCCTCCTGTGATTTCACAATTTAACAAAACAATGCAGAACACATTGGAGGGATAGCACATCAGGGAATCAGTATCAGAGAGGTAACACTCATTGAGGTACTTTATGTTGAATGATAGTACTCCCTATAAAACGCAGTTACAATCCCTCCCTACATTTTAACTCATTCCCTCCAGTAATGCTGTTATGAGTGTGTACCTTTAACTCCCAGTGGGTATGGCTTGAGCTTTTAAAAAAATGAAATTATCACCTTACAGTTCTAACAAATACTCATTGACAGATGTAAAATATCAAATCAGTTGTGTTTGCTATCATGTATGCTTGAAGATACAATATTCTGATACCTTGTATGTAGCATGGTTTGGGAATTTTTAATGCAAATATGAACAAGCAACTTTTGATGATTAGAGGAGCAAAAGGAGGTAACTGCAGAGATGCCTAGAGGTGCACGTGACTGTAATGAGTTAAACATGCAACTGCACATCTGTCACGGCTATATCACAGAAAACCCAGTAGGTGTTTGGCATTTCTAAACCTCCCTAAAACAACATATAACTAAAATCTAAAATGTTATATTTATTTTGTTCGGTTGCCTAGTTAGAGTCTGCTAGGCCAGGGCCTGTTTTCAGGAGATGCCTATAGCAGTAGTTATCCTGACCTAGTGAGATCTGGTAGCAGTACATACACCTTTGATACAGACTATTGCAAAACTGGTTGCTCATATATTTCACTGATATAATATGAGGTATATTCAACTCTTAATATTCTCCTTTTGATTACTGCCATGTGATCCTTAACATTCACCTGAAATACCAGAAACTTGGGTGAACGGGACCTCAGTTTACCATTGTATTTGAATGATAGCACCTCAGTATTGCATTTGGTGTAGGGATACACAACCCACCTAATCCTCCTATCATCAGAACCGAGTGCAATGATTGCTGAAACTGCATTTCAAAAACACTGCAATTAGTTCTAAGCCTTAATGCATATCAACAGGCAAATGTTATTTCCAGATATATTTGCAACCCTGAATATACCATAGCATGCAGCTGTATAGCATTTAATGAAAAACAGCTCCAAGCAAAATAAAGCACAATATACAACTGCTCTAAAAAGAACCCCTATTTTCCATACAAAGCAAAGAAACGTAGTAAAAAACAGCCTGGGTGTAAGCGAATTATCGGTGCCAATTGCACTTTAAGACATATTATTTCTTCTTTACCTACCCTTACTATCTCTAATTTTAGAAATTTAGAGTGAAGGGCTTACACAGTTTATTTTTATTACAAGCCATTCAAATAATTGTTACGTATGTGAGCCAGGCTTTACTGCGATATAAAATAAATGAATCTTAGTTATAAATAGACCACTCAGGTGAACTCAAGGCCCCAAAGCTAAATATTGTGATGCTTTATTAGAATTAAATCATGACTAAATCAACAAAAAATCCATCCTGGCCAAATATGAACATGCCAGAGTGATGGGACAACAGAAATGGGGAGACCTAATGCAGTATTTTAAGTATTTAGTTTCTGAGAATGTTCCTGAATAATTTCTTTCTTTTTCATTTTACTTTGAAAGATGTGTCACTATTCCAGGACTGTATTCTTAAGGGAGAGGTGTGAGAAACCATTTGCATAACCCTTCCTTTTCATAATATTTTGGTAATTTGTTATATAATGCACAATTTAAATTCTGATGAATAGCATACATGGATAGTTATTAGTCACAGGCACTGATAAGCCCTGTACTCACTGTGTTGTCTTAATTTTTTTCTTTGTTTTGCTGGTTTATCTCTGTGCCTTATGACCACTAATCTTCCCATATGGGTCTAGAGTTAATTTCTTCCGCCATACTGCATATCCACAGTACTGAAGCAAGAGCTGACCAGAGAGGCCATCATCAAGGTGGCAATGAAGGTGGTCTTTGCCCCTACTGGTGTCAAAATAATAAGGGATCTGATGTTGTCAATTTTCATTCATACCTCAACCATTGGATGGGTTCGGATCCAATCCTCAGATCCAACTTGGCCGTTAATATAGTTGGTGGCCAACTGAAACTCTTGAGCTCCTCCCTACCCACAATGTGCCAACCCCTAGCATACCTTAGATCTCATTTGCTGCTTTTCACATATAGGCATGGTCAGCTTGCTCCCAAGCATTTATAGAGATAAGTGATACTTTTTTGTTTCTTAAGACTTTTTTTTCCCTCCCTAAATCCTTAAATCGTGTATACTTGCATAATCTTATTACCATTGCTATTATTCTTT
This sequence comes from Protopterus annectens, assembly GCF_019279795.1. Classification (NCBI taxonomy): domain Eukaryota; kingdom Metazoa; phylum Chordata; order Ceratodontiformes; family Protopteridae; genus Protopterus; species Protopterus annectens. Next base: position 1,392,406,723 of record NC_056733.1, on the reverse strand, counting down.
CTCAGTAAAAACTTTCTATCCTACTTTTATACACTTGGTGTACTCATTAATGCCATTGGTTGCATCTCCTTTTTTTCTTTATATTTTTCCTTGTTACCCTAAAAACTAAATAAATAAAATACTATTTATGTATTATTTCTGTTGTTATTAGCAAGTTAGTCCTGATGGCAATTTGTCTGAGAAGGGATTTAAAAAAATGCAAGAAGTGCGTCCATAAGGTGCCTTATACTGATGCCCATGACCTTTGTGTTTATTGTCTGGGCCTTGACCAGCTTAATGTTGATTGTGATATATGCAGCAGTTTTAATCTGTATGCTTTAGTGGACAGGTGAAACAAACTGATACTGAAAGGATTATCTCCAAATTCTTTTTCAGAAGCCATATCTGGAGGTCAGCTCTCCAAAACACCATCGAAGGATGGTCCTAAAAAATTCCCAAAGAAATCAGGTTCCCCTACTTCCTCCATGGAGCCTCCTCTCAAAAAAGCTTGATTAGATCCAAAGCCATCTGGATCCAAGATGTCTACTACTCCTCCCAAGACTCTATCAGATCAGAGTTCTTCAGTTCCAATGATTCTTCCTAGGGTCCAATATTCTCCTTTAATTGACCCTGTGCTTTCAAGACTCCCATCTCCTTTCATTGAGAGACAGCAGTCCAAGTCTTCATCTATTGTCTCATGGAAGCTGACACAGATAGAATGATAAGGAAGTTCCTCTCAGCACAAATATAGATGGGAGTTTTCCTGGCTCCAACACCTTCGGGTCAGGAAATCTTAGAAAGATCTACCCCTCCAGGAATGGCTCCTTCTTAGATTCAACATTTAATTTCTGAGTCATTGGATCCAAGTCTGCCGAGACCATCTGGTTTGGATCTGAGAGCGCTGTTGTTCCCAGATCCAAAGGTTTCTCTGACAGCACTGGCTCCAATGAGTTTGGAGCCGAGTGGCTTTCAGAGCTATACCATCCTGGTCAGATCCAAGGTGCTGGAGTTGACTGAAGTTTTCAGAGCCATCTATGCTCCTCTGAGCTTCAGCCCTGGACAGCTCATCTCCAGCGTCTGCCTTGGGTGGGTTGCCTTCAGGGCAGAAGGAGTCAGTGGGACAGAGTTTGGCTTCACAGTTCCATCAGCTTCCTTCTCCCCAGGATGATCTGCTTTCGAGGTAGTATAAAACCTGTATGATCATAATTTATCATTTTCATAAGCGGGACGTTCACTCTATCAACAAGTATGGACATAAAGATTTTATAATCATTATTTAATAGGGAAATTGGGTTTACATTTACAAGGTTGAAGTGCACATCTGCGATGGTCAGATGTGCAAAAGGACGTTTGCAAAAGTTTGGAATAATGACTATGAATTGCTGAACTCGCAAATGAGCGAATGCCAGTGTGCATTCGCTCATGTGAATTCAGCATTGGAGTGGAGATCACACTACAGTGGGGATCGGAACATGTACCCCTTCCCTCATTGTAGTGTGATCTCAGAGTTAGTATATCAAATTAGCAGGGGGGTGGATGGTGCAGGGAGGATTGCTCCCTGCATAATGGTGTTTGGTGACATCTGGAAGTGACGGTGGGTGTTTTAAAGAAATTCGACATTCCTGGAATGTAGAATTTCATTGTTTAGCACTTTTGGTGTTTACAGGATTCAAAAGTGCCATTTCTGACCTTTAGAGTCAGATATTTGATGAGTTCCACACATGTGTTGCGACATTGTAAAGGTAAACTGGGAAATCAGCTTGTAAGATTTACAGAATTGTGGTTCTTTATTAGTTTTGAGAACGGGCGTGATTAAGGAATACTTCCAGGATGGTGGTACTGGATTTTCAGACTGTACTGCTATTAAAGCTTTTTGAAGAAGAGAAATAGTAGCTGTGGGAAATAGTTTGTACATTTCTATTGTAATACCATCTGCACCAGGGGGCCTTATTAGGTTTAAAACATTTAATTTTACCTTTTATTTCATTTAGAATTATTTCTTTTTCCAAGTTCGCTTTAGGTTCATCAGGGATTCTCTAATTTTATTGTTGCCAACTCTCATCTAGGTTATTACAACTTAAATTATCAGAATTATGATGATTAGTGTAATGAAACCTGAAAGCATCTAATATGTCTCTTATATCAGATAATGCCTTATTGGAAGGTTCATGTATTATTTTTATGATATTTGATTTAGAGTGAATCTTGGCTCTATACATGTGCTTTGGAGTTAGTGCATTTGCATTTAATTCCATCTCCTCTAGAGCTAAATTTGTTCTGTGCGCCAAAATATTTGAGTAATTTTTATTCCGTTCATCTAATTGTTTTTTATCAACTGATGATAAGTGCGCAGATTTTGATTTAAGAGTTGAAATTTGGTTTTGCAGACTTTGCAGCTCAGATTCCCATTCCTTTAATTTATTCTTGTACCAGGTGACAGTTCTGCCATAAATAAAGGCCTTTAAAGCATCCCATATCATTATTACATTAGTATCAGAGCTAGTGTTTATTTCTTGAAAGTATTTTAATTCCACCAATAACCAAGGTTTGAAATCTTTAATTTTGGTGATATATGCAGGGATTCTAGGTATAGAAATTAATTTAATAAAATCTAGTTGTATTTCAAGCTTGAGACAATCACGATCAGAAATTCAGCAAGGAATTATAGATAAAAATAAAAGTTTTAGCTTTAAATCATTAAAGACTAATATTCTATCAATCCTAGTTTGGGTTTTGAACCTCTTATCAATATGAGAACATTTCAGAGAATGATTATGTTTAGAGTTAAAAGTATCATATAAGTTAAGGGAATCAATCCATTTCTTAAATAGCTTTTCCTTAGTGGTCTATTGTTAGCCTTCATGGTCTATTGTTAGTAGTGTCAAGACTATCTAAAATACAATTGAAGTCACCCCTAGTATAAGATTACCTTTATAAGTATTTGTAATAAAATCCAGATGACATCTTGCAGTTGACACACCTAATCATGGAAACCAGTATAGCTTGACTAGTGACCAAATTCTATTATTAAGCTTAATAATGATGATGGTTAATAGTCCCTCAGGATCCTCATATTTATATAAAAATTGAGGGTGAATAACACTTCTTTTCCAGAGAATCATGACACCTCTCTTTTTAGCTTTATATGAAGAATAGGCTAGTATTGTGTAATTATGGGGGTTCCAGACATTCTTTTCAGCTGATTTAAAATGAGTTTCTTGCAGGAATACTATTTGGGGTTTATTTACGTTTAAATACCTTAATAAACTATATCTTTTCCTTGGATTATTGAATCCATTTACTTTTAAAGAAAGTAAGGATAAGGACATAAGTAAATGTAGATATAGTTAAAATAATAAATAATAAAACTTCTATTTAGACAACTCTATTTCCCCAATATACCCAGATATGTGTAAAGCTGTATGACAAATCTGTATGATGACAATACCTAATATGTAAAATACATTGCTTTCTGGCCGGAAAGTTGAAGGAACATCAGAAGAATTACTGAAAAACAAAGAGCAATGTAACAAAAAAAATTTCCAACAACGAACATGGAATTCTTAAGATTCTCAGTCTGAGAGTTAGAACACAATCTGTCAGACTGCTTTCTCTAGCCTTCATGACCGTAGTTAACAGCTCTGACAAGTACTAATAGTGAGATATAAATAATTTAAATTAGATTATTTTGTGCAGCAGCAGCTTTAGAATCAACTTAATAATTAAATACAAACCAAATGTAATAATGTGCAACTTCGAGATTATTTATGTATATACGTGTGTCCTCATACATACACACACACACACACACACACATATATATATATATATATATATATATATATATATATATATATATATATATATATATATAGTTTCACTTCAGAATTCTGGAATATCACAATCCTGAACTTCATAATCCAGACCCCAAAATCCTGAAAACTCAAAATCCTAAATCACAAAATACTGAAAACATACAGGACACAAAGATGACAATATTCCAGTACAAAGACACAGAGAAACACATACAAGACAAAGGATAGCACTTTTCACCAAGTACAAGAATGGGCAGGGGGGCAAGCCCCCTGCACCCCCCCATGTAGAGGGCTGTGCCCCACACCCCTGCTAATTAAATATATAAACTCCAAGATTGCACTCCACAGAAAAAAATGGCAAACATACCATCACATGTGTTCATGACTGCCTGTTGTAACCTTAATAACATTCCCTTTTAACTTGTTATACTACAGCATAACTCATGATAGTGTAGTGAAATGCAATCTTGGAGTTGATATATTTAAGTAGCTCAGGGTATGGAGGGGTGCAAGGGAGCTTGCCCCCCTGCTTATATTTGGTGGAATGTAATCTGGTTTGTGTTATCTATAGTCAGTATATCTATCCTGTGTGTTTTCAGTCTTTTGGTATTCAGATTTTGAGTTTTCAGGATTTTGAATTTTCAGGATTTTTGGGCTTCCAGATTATGAAGTTTTCTGAAATTCAGGATTGTGATATTTCAGGATTCAGAAGTGAAACCATGTATACACACATGCATATACATACTCATGCATAAATACATATATACATACACACATACAGTACATATACACACATATATTCACACCAATCCATTGCTAAAGTTGGGCATCTATAAAAGAAATATGAATCATAACTTCTTAAATTATATCTTGTTAGAAACATACTAGATAAGAACAAACATAAGTATTTGTTAAAATATCCTTTGTGATGGTTTATATGAGTTGTTAATTGCTTATAATTAGCCGGGCAATAGTGTATGATAATATGAAATAACTGTTAAGACATATAAAGATTACTTTATAATAAATGTTTAAATCATCTCAGCTGTAGTAGCTAATATCAAAGTTACACTCATAGAGCAGTCCTGCAGGATAAAAACATATATTTCCAATCATTGTCAGCACTGCAACTTATATTTTTTCAGTAAAATCATTTAAAATCTTAATGCATACTTGCTTACAAGTATACAATTACACAGATCTACTTATTTAGCTGAAGAAGAGCACTGTATAATTTAAGCACAACAGTAAAATAGATTGCAGTAATACTTAACTAAAAGAAGAAACTGCTATTGCAATTAGTATCAGTACAGTACGGTAGAATGTCCTATACACAAGTTTTGTTTCCCCCCTCCCTCCAACAATAAACAAGCCAGTCAAATTAAAACCATAAAACTGCCTTCAAATAATTGCTAGTTATTAAACAACATTTTATTTAACTTTAATAAATCAATTTAATAATTGTATGCTGTTCTGGGCATTCACAACTAAAGATTAAGGTAACAGGGACTGGTGTGTCACTCTGAAAACATTCCTCTCATTTTCCTTGTGTTAGATTAAAAGGGAGTGACCACGAGATTATTTTCATAATGGTGACTACTACGCAGGTTAAAACAAGTCTCGAGACCCCTCGTGGTATGTAAAAGATTGAATTTGAGTGAAAATTTTTTCTAACAACATTCTAAAGCAATGTGAGGCTGGAAACTTGAGAAAACATTAAAAAAAGTCACAAATGTTCACAGCCATTTCCTGCACGTTAGTAAATGGCAAATCACATAGGCAACAATAGTAAACTGTACTTAAGTCGTTTCGACCAGAAGAGCATTAATAAACTCTTTTTGGTAGTTAAATTAATAAATAGTCTGTTGCTAATACATTTAGTGTGCTAAATAACACATATTATTCAGAAAAGTGCTTTTTGAAACACTGAAATAAATAAATTAGTAATCATGCTGTAAGAATGCCAGACAGTCCTAATAAAAATATGAAGTAAAAAAAGCAGGATGAGTAACTTATAATGAGTTGCATAACTATTATATTAAAACTACCACTAAAGCTAATAGCTTATTTACGCTCTTTAAATGTTAAAAACAGTAAGCGACTGTAGTGTGAGAGTTTGCATGAAGTGTGTAGCTGCATTACATCTGTGGAAAACTCTGAAAGTTAAGACAAAAAAAGATTCTACCTATCAGTAGAAGCTTTGAGAGATTTACTACTAGATGTGGATGAAGTGTCAGTTTTTGTCTTCTTTTTCTTTGAGTCTGTCCAAGAGGTTTTCTCAGATGATCTCTTTAATGAAGAGAAGGAAACATCCATGTCCTCAGAGATAGTGATTATGTTGCTGTTTTTGGTATAAGTAGATGCCTCTTCAAGACTATTAAATGTTCTTGTTACATTGTTCCATTAAACAAATGCATTTATATTCTTGCAGGATACAAGATTTGTGTTTTGATATTATTCTTTTAGTAGCTTTTCAAAAGGCCAGCAACATTTTTCCTCATTTCCAGTGCTCATGCAGAATAATCATTATCAAATCTAATAAAGGTTTGGTTATATTTTAATGGCACTTTCTGACAAGCTGTTTTTAGTATAAGGTCTTTATCTATATAAGAGAGGAATTTTATAATAATTGACATTGGTGCTGTAGAAGAGGTAGCTGAAGCTGGCTTACCTAGTGTTCTATGGGCTCTTTCAATTCCATATGAAAGCCCTTCTTATAAGCCCAGTATTTCAGGAATCCAGTAGTTCAAAAAAGGTAATAATGTTTTTTGCTTCTGTTTTCTTGGGGGTTCCTTGAAAACTTCTGCCTGCTTCTGATTGTTCTCTTGAAGATTTTCTAGGTTTTGCTGGAAGTTATCTATTTTCATAGATAATGTTTGTAGAGTTGTAGTTAACATTTGTATCTCCTTCTTCAGTGCTGAATCCATTTGACAGTATTTGGTGCTGCTCATTTTGTTTCTAATAGGTCTTAGGTAATTTGACAGGAATTTCTTCAAAATTATTTTACGAAGTTGTTACAAGTGAAGTACAAAGTATTATTGAAAAGATTTTATAAAGTTTAGTTGATATTGTTGACTGAATTCCTATCTGACTAAATAATTTTACAGAGCTCTGAAATTGTTGGCCATCTTGGATTTGCCCCCTACATTATATACTTTTGTCTTCCCATAAAGCTTCCACTAGAAAAATCTACAAGAGCAAGTGGAAGAGGTTTGCTTGTTGGGCACATTAAAAACAAAAAACAAAAGAGTATCAATCCTTTTTCAGCCACTGAACAATTTGTGCTAGAATTGTTGGCAGAGATTTTTAATGAGGGCCTAGCTCCTCTACCAATTGGCAGCAATCTCTAACTTTCACATAGGAGTTGACAATTCTTCCTTAGCTTCTGCAAAGATCTCCAAAGGCCTTTCTATGAGGTACTATTTTACTTAGACCACATTATAAAGATCCTATACCTCCATGGGATTCCAACCTTGTTCTGCAGATCTTAGTCCATTCCCCTTTTGAACCAGCTGGAAAATGTGATCTAGATTTTTGACTTGGAAGACCTTATTTTTAGTGGCTATTACCTTTTTTTTTTCAGAACTCCAAGCATTGTCCTCTAAATCACCTTACTTGTTTTCCCAAAAGGATAAGGTGACATTAAGAAACAATCTTTCCTTTTCTCCTAAGGTGGTGTCAGAATTCAGTATCAATCAATCTATTAACTTGTCCATTTTCTTCCCCAAATTTGAAAACAAAGGTGAATACATGCTGCATTCACTAGACATTCATAGACAGCTGCTTTTCTACTTATACAGAACAAAAGACATTAGAAAATCTGATCAGTTATTTATATCCTTTCCAGATAACAAATTTGGCAAGTCTGTAACAAAAGTGACACTGGAAAGATGGATTACAGACTGCATAGACTTTGTCTATAATAAATCATGCATTTCATTGCCAAAACCTGTTGCTTTTGTGTTAGGACATGGATAAATGAGCCTTTGTTGGTTCTGTTCAAGCAGCTTTATTATATACAAACACATTACTATTGTTGACTATTGACTGTAACTTAAGTAACTTATATACAATTAATGACTATGCTCATGCATGCTCACTCTCTCGCTGCTCCTTCAAAATGGCATGCAGAAATCACAGATAATCCATAGTCATGCATTATACAATATTAAACACATAGGTATGTACAATCAAGTCCACGTTACTGCATATTTCACACATGGTTTAGACACTTGTCCATATTGTTTGACATAAAACTGGATATTAGATTTAGCAACTAAAACAGTTTCTGTAAAAGGTTTCACCTGTGGAATGTTCAAATCACTTTCTGGAACAGAATCAGACTTTTGAACACATTCTGGTTTGGAAACAGTGTCTGACTCACTCTTCAGTTCAGAGTCCACATCACAGATACAGTGGTGTGATTGCAATGATGATGATTCAGGTACTCCTTTGGAATCTATCAAGTAGGATCTTGGCTCAGCACAGATTCCTGTAATCTGTCCTATTCGATCAAAACATTTTGTTGTCTGGATTAGTACCATCCCTCCTTCCCTCATGGATGAAGTAATCTGCTCAATCTGTCATAACTAGATTTCTGGTTCAATTGAGCCTTGATGGCTTTATTGTTCTTAGACTTAAGCTGCAACAAACTTGAAATAGGTAGCATAGTTCTAGTTTGCCTGAAAGTAACCTTTGAGCAGGTGAGCCAAGAATATCATCATGGGGTGTGTTTCTGAGATTAAGGAAATTCAAGAACACATTGGTATTGTCATGCTTTGACCTTTCAAGTAATTGGTTTGCACTCTGCACTGCTTGTTCACCTAGACCATTGGACAGAGAATATTCAGGACTACCAGTGACATGTACAAAGTCCCATTCTTTTGCAAATTTCTGAAACAAATGTTTAGTAAATTGAGTACCATTGTCAGAAAACAAAGTTTGTGTGGACTACCATGAACTGAGAAATGATGTTTCAACTTAGTAATAACAGCATTTGAGGTTAAGTTTGGTAGCAGATCAATCTCAATCCAGTCTGAATAAGAGTCTACCAAAACTAAGTAGTTTTGATTGTTCCACTCAAAGATATCAGTTACTACAGTAGACCAAGGTAGTTCAGGTATTGGATTTAGCTGAAGTGGTTCTCTTTGCAAATGTGGTCTAGTACAATTACATACTGAACAAGAAGAAATAACTTTATTAATGTCTTTTGATAATGAAGGCCAAAATACTAATTCTCTTGCTCTTCTCTTAGTGGATGTGGATCATGGCTAACCACAATGCAAAATCTGAATATATTCTTGTTCTAAGGAAGCAGGAACAACAATTTTAGGACCTTTGAAAATAATGCCATCTTCCATCAACAATTCATCTCTGTAAGGAAAATAAACTTGCACCTCAGGTGATACACTAGATTGCTTTGACGGCCATCCGTCATTAATATAGTGATTAAGCTTCTGCAAAATTAGATCAGTTTGAGTGTGATCTCTGAACTCAACAAGTCTAGTGGTGGAAAAATTATGCACTGACATCACATCAAAGTCAAAATTCTCTGCATCAATCTATTCTGTTGTAATTCTGGGTGATCTGGATAAGGTATCAACCAGATAGAGCAATTTGCTTATAGTGTACACCAATTTGAAAGTGTACTTTTGCAATATGAGCATCATCCTTTGTAATCTCCCTGGAGTGGAATGCATAGGCTTCCTTAGAATAGTGACTAAAGGTTGATGATCGGTTTCAATATGGATAGCTCGAACATAAATATAATCATGAAGCTTGGAGCATGCAAATACTATGGCCAAAAGTTCTTTCTCAACTTGAGCATATTGCATCTCAGTTTGGGTTAGCATTCTAGATGGATAGGCTACTGGTCTGCTCTCTTGAAGTATAACTGCACCTAGGCCAAAGTTTGAAGCATTACAGGAAAGAATAACTGGCTTGTTCACATCATAGTATCTTAATGTAGGTGGGGTGGCAATTTTCTGCTTAAGCTCTTCACATGCCTTCTGGTGATGTTCCAACTATGACCATGCAACATTTTTGCATGTTAGCTCTCTTAAAGATGTTGTCAACTCAATGAAGTCTGGTATAAATTTGCCTAAATAATTGACCATGCCCAGAAAATGCTGTAAACTTTGTACATTGTCTGGTGCTGACATATCTAGAATAGCTGCTTGCTTGATCAATTCAGGTCTCAAGCCTGTACTTGTAAACAAATGTCCTACATATGTAACTTCTGGAAGTCTGAATTTGCACTTCAGAGGATTGAGGTTCAAGTTTACTTTATGTGCTCTGTCTAGAACTTTCTTGAGGTTTCTGTCATGCTCTGCTTCACCATTGCCTCCAACCAACAGATCGTCTACAATTATGGCACAAGGATAACCTGAAAAAAAACTTTGTTCCACTGCACGCTGGAAAACTTCACTTGCAGAATTTATTCCAAATGGCATACTTAGGAATCTGTATCTGCCAAGCAGAGTACCAAAAGTAGTAAGAAATGGGGATTTGCAATCCAGCATCACTTGCCAAAATGGACTCTTTGCATCTAAAACAGAAAATACAGTGGCATTCAGTATTAGAGCTGCAACTTCTTCAACTGTGAGCATTGGATGATGCAGTCTTTTTAATACTTTGTTCAAATCTCTTGGGTCAATGTATATTCTGATTTCATCTGAGCTTTTTTTGTGAGTGGCTACCATGGACGATATCCATTCAGTTGGTTCTGTGACTGGACAAATCACACCTTACTGCACCATTTTATCCAACTGAGCTTTATCTTGTATAGCAATCGGAACTCTTCTTGCTGGTCTGACTACTGGAGTGACCTCTGGGTCTAACTTCATGGAATACACAACTGGAAGTTTGCCCAGTTTGTCAGTGAAAACATCAGCATACTCTGAGAAAATGTCTTCAGAGAAATTAGAACTCAGAACTGCACTCACATGATGAACTTCTTTAGCAAAAGAAAGCAGATTCATTCTTAAACTATCTTTGAGACCTAGTAAAGACTGCACTGGTCATCGGACTACATAGAATAATAAGTTGTAACAGTTCTTGGCCAAATAACATGAAAGTATCACTGAACCTTCAGTTTGAATTTCTTCACCTCCATAAGCAACAAGTCTTGCACTACTGGTTACATTGAGTTGTTCATTAGTTCTCACTCTTGCAAATGTGTCTGTTGATGTAACATTACACTTTGACTGTCTACTTTGAGCTCTGTGGATTTTCCAATTATCTGGACAGTACAAAACACTTCACTTCTTGTTAACAAGTTCACTGCATCAACTCTTTCACCAAGCACTGATACACCATCTACATAGAAAGCTCACTACTTGGGCTCTACTTGATCAACTTGCCTCTTTCAGTGACCTTTCTTTACAACTGTGTGACTTACTTGATTTACAAAACTTTTGGAAATGATTCTCTTTTAGACTCATGATTTCCACCACAATTGTGACAGTTAACAATAAAGTTATATTTGGGTTTTTCTGATTCATGCTTGTAGTGCACTGAGTTGAAACCTCCACCTTTCTTGGAACTTTCTAGAAAACCTCGTGGCTTCTTTGGAAATTTTGTAGCTGCCACATGCTTAGGCCTTCTCTTGTTTGCCATGTGTTGCCTACTATCTACATGTGCTCTGGAGCCAATTGAAACCATGCTTTTGTCACTTGCAAACATATTTGCATGTTTCTCTGTCACCTCATGGATTTGACAAATCTCTATGGCTTTGCTCAACATTAAATCACTGTCATGAAGTAAAATTCTTCTCACAGCAGTGCTGTTAATACCACATACAAACCCTGTCCTTTATCAGCTCACCTTTTAGGTCACCAAACAGACATGTTTTAGCTCTGCTTCTCAAGTCAGTTACATAAGCTGCAAATGTTTCCCCTGGTTTCTGATCTCTTGTGTAAAAAAATGCCTCTCTAATGTAATATTCATCTGGGGGTTACACATTTCTCTGAATTTGCACTTCAAGCACTCAGGGTCTTCCTTTGTTTCAACTTGTACAACTTCTGCACCTACTCCTTTATACACTGCTGGTGCATGCACAAATGAACGCTCTCTTTCTATGGCCTCTGAAACTGCTAGGTTTAGCAAAATGAATGCTCTTGTGCATACATCTCTGTCTGCATAAGCTGCTTGTATAAAAATATCATACTCTTGCTCAAATATTCTCCAGTTCTCTGCAATATTCTGATCAAACACAAGTGGTAGGGGTTTTCAAAATCGGTCTGCCATATTAACATAGACCAGTGAAGGGTTTTGCAACTAAGCATAAACATGCACACATGCACATATGCTAGAACTACTGGCAATAATTGTCCAAAGCCTTTGTATTCTGAACTTATACCTTTGTTGGACTTTTCAGAATTATGTGAATAACAAACTCGTAGTACTTTCAAATAACTGCACTTTGCGAAATAAACTTCTCGGGTGTTTTGATATTTTTTTAATGTCATGGTAAGGGCAAAAATGCCAATGTAATTTATCATCATTTGCTAAAGTCATCACTTTAAGAAACATTCAAAAACTTTATGATGCAAGTGAATAACTCACAAGCACTGGAATACTCTTGTAATGTCATCTTTTGTAAGAAAACACCTCTTATCAATGTAAGAAACATGCCAAGCAACTGCACAATGAGAATAAATCAAACATCTGTTGCCTTAAACTCAATAACTTTTCAAAGTAGTTGCACTTTGAGCATAACTACATACTGCACACTGAAATGTTCCCAAAATGGTGGTACCTTACTAGGCAATTCTTTACAGTACAAAAAGCACTCTGTAATGGCAGCACTTTGTGAATAGACATACCCAGCATAAGAAACTTTTTGAAATAGCTATACTTTGACTGTATTACATGAAATAGTTGCATTTTGCACCCAATTAACTCTTTGAAATACATGCACAGTAATAAGCACACACTGTAAGCACTTTTAAACACTCTAAGATACTTCAAATAACTTTAGTTACGCCCTTGATACAATAAGAAATCATAGTTATGCCCAAACACAGCACTATGGCTTTGCTTTATTTTCACTAAATGTGCCTTTTCTTTTCTTATTATAATCGTTTGCGTGTTTAAGCCCTTTTCATGCCCAATGTACTATTCTTGTGCTTGTTTTTTTATTTTTATTTTTATTTTACATTTGTTGACCGGGCTAGTCTAACTGGATACATGTCCATTTTCATTAGAGGCCCGAGGAGATACGCTCTAACATTAAGGTAATGTATCAGGACTACAAATAAAAATAAAAGTACATTATTACAAAGAATTAATGCAAGCTCCAATATAAGGTAATATAACAGGATTGCAAATAAAAGTAAAATTGTGAACAGTAAAATATTACAAAGAATAAATGTTTTACTCTAAACATGCCCAACTTTGCCTTAGACACACTTGTTTTGCTTTAAACATGCTCATTTTTTTGCTTTAAATGTACTGGTTTTGTTTTACTGTTAATTGTTTCATCAAATACTTTTATCTTAACATTTTCTTTAGTTAGCAGACTTTTTGTACTTTCTGCTATCCCGATAATGCATTTTGTGCCCTTGTAATGCCCATTTATTGTTTTTCAAATCGAGTAAATAGTTTATGTTATTTCTCATTACCTTTGATTCTTTCTGGCTATGTTTGTGCTCCTTTCTCTTGCTTTTACCTTCGGTGTTGTCTTTGCACCTCATGGCTTTGAATATTCTTCTCTCTTCCATCCTGGTTCTGACACAATGTTGCTTTTATGTTATGACACAAATAAACAAGTCTTCATGGGTTCTGTTCAAGCAGCTTTATTATATACAAACACATTGCTATTGTTGACTATTGATTGTAACTTAAGTAACTTATATACAATTAATGACTATGATCATGCATGCTCACTCCCTGGCTGCTCCTTCAAAATGGGACTAGGGGATTACAAGTGTGTGGGTTATATACGTGCACATACAGCCTTGCATGCTTCCTTAAAGCTATAAGCACACACTTTATACTATGATCTACAAAACCCTTAAAAACTCACTCTACAAGATCTATGGCAACTTTGTCAGTGTTTTTGTCCAACCATTCTATGGATGACATTTGTGCAGCTGCTACTTTGGTTAATCCTCATACTTTTATTACTCATTACAAATTGGTTCTGGTCTTGAGGGGAAGAGCAACCTCTGGTTCAACCATGCTCAGAAACATCCTACCTTAGAGTTCACCAGGGATCTAAGGTAGATGGGGACTTTGTCTCAGTGGTTGAGGAATGAATGAAAATTGACATCAGATAAAGAATTATGCACTTACCATAATATTCCATCTGCATTGTCCATTTTCATTCTTCCTCAACTTCCCACCCGCCAACTCCCAACCTTTATCATCATGGACTTCTGGAACAATGAGATGCTATTAAGACACCACTGTGTCTTGTATGGAGCTCCAGGTACTGGTTTTCCTTTGTTAGGTACATTACTCAAACAGTGGGTATTTATGTCATCTAGCCAACAAGATCTGAGGTATGTTAGCAGTTGGTGCAGTCTGGGTATGGAGGAGCTCGAGAGTTTCCAGTTGGCCATGAGCTATAGTAACAGCCAAGTCAGATCCAAGGATCAGATCCAAACCCATCCAATAGTAGTAGAAGAATGAAAATGGACAACACAGACATAACTTTTTTTTTTTTTGTAGAAGCCCTACACCTGCATCTGGTAGCTGACATCAGTACATCAGTACCAACTTCTTTGTGTGACATCTTCTATCCATGCCATGCATGTTCATTCTTCTACATGCCCAGTAATGAAGGCTACCAACACCAGCTTAGAATGGTCAAGCCCACATTTCTAGTCCTGGACATTTCAATGCTGCATGAGCCCCTGCTTATAAGGTGGTGAGTGGCTGACTGGAAGCCACTCCTCCATAGATTGGTGAGCTGATGTTAAACATTCACTGCATTCTTTCTATGCTGAACTTTCCCAATTGAAATGAAAAGACTCTGCACTGCAACTTCAGAAATAGTGGGAAAATGCTGGAAATAAAGGAGAGCTGTTCTTCTCCTTTAATTGTTTTCTGGGGGTGCAAGTTGTCTGCACCCCCTGATATGAGGTGCAAGCCCGCATCACCCCCATACTTATATATACTAACTCCAAGATCACCATACCTTGGAGATACAACAATATTCTGAGAAATGGCAATCTAGGACTTAGTGTATGTTAGGCCAGATTTTCAGTCATTCAGATTCTATATGCTGTGACTCCTGAGATTTTAAATAGCTATCCTTTTAGCAACTCAGGTTGCCTGGGTCATAGTCAAGGCTTTATACATCTGTGCCATAAAGCCAGTCTGCGTTGTTTTAAATAAAGCAAACCTGCTGCTGCCACCCAAGCTAAAGTAAAATGGTTGAAATTGTTAAAATCAGTTCCTTAATTAACGAAGTAAAACGTAATCCTGCTGCTTCTGTCTGGATAAGCGCTTTCGGTTGTTGAACCTTTATCAAATCCTAAAGAAAAAAGCAGCTTCCTTTCATTTAAAAAGAGCTCTTTTTAATGTTCAATATTATGTGGTTTAGGTATTTTAGGTTCGATGAAATAGCGTTCGTTATTTTCATCTTTCGATTACGTGCAAGGCTATGATATGAGTCTTGACTTCATTAGTTCTGTTGAATTCCTTTTGGCTCTGACAGTAGTAAAGGGACTGAGTTTAATTAACTTATTAGCCAAGTAAACAGTGAACTGGCTCATTGCTCGTCTTCTTCAGCCATCACCCAGGCTAGAAGGCAAGAGAAATGCTGTTTCTATATGAAAAGTTTACATTTACTAATTTAGGCAGCATGTTTTAGGGAGGTGGGAAGAAGCCAGAGTAGATGGAGAAAACATTCACTCCACACAGACAATAAATGGAGGTTAGAATTAAACTTCAG
The DNA here is from genome assembly GCF_019279795.1 of Protopterus annectens. Taxonomy (NCBI): domain Eukaryota; kingdom Metazoa; phylum Chordata; order Ceratodontiformes; family Protopteridae; genus Protopterus; species Protopterus annectens. Next base: position 1,392,391,027 of record NC_056733.1, on the reverse strand, counting down.
ACTGTGTAGCTATGAGCCAAAAACATTAATCACTGAGATATTGGGTCAGCTTTTGGATTTAGTTTGTCTTGATGGGCCTCCGAATTATTTCAGTTTTGCTAAGAACTTCTGAATTTTTTATTCTTTCTGTGAGTCCTTTGAAGCACTTTTACTCACTGATTTTATAAATTTGATTTCCTTATTTGATTAATCTTGTTATGGGTCTGATGTCACTAATCCTGCTGTGGTTTCATAACACTGCTAACTTTATCGGCCTTCCTTACCTGTTGTGCCCCCTGCCTTTAATTATCTTGACTATGTTAATCCTTCTGACATTCCCAAAATTCTGACATATCCCTGCTATGCAGCCATGTATTGGATTTAGAAATGACCTACTGTGAAATAAATGCTCGATTGTCTCTTAATCTGAAGCATTTATTTCATCAGTTGCATTTTCCTGTAGCTGACATCCTATGTATCTGATTTTGCTGTAAGAGTAAAGAATTAATTGTGTTAGATGGCAGTGAAGGGTAAATGAGTGAATGAAGTAATATTCATTTTTGGCTCTTTATACACTAATATGGGTGGGTTATGTTTATGTATGCTTGTGTATGAAATCATATTTTGACTAGTGAGAATGCAACATTCTGGGAATGAGCTAATGAACTGTGTTTCTAATCTGATGATTACTTTCTGGCAAATGCTGATACTAATATACTTTTTTCAAGTATTGTAATTTCAATTTATGGATACTGTCAATATGGTGTTTATTGTAATTTACTTGTTTATGCTAGGTGTGCATAAATACAGGAAACAAAGTTTTGTTTACCAGCTTCTTAAGCCATTGCTTATCTTGTGAAAATGTTAGTAAAATGGTTATTGGCTGTAAAAGAGTGGTCAATCAGAACTGGAGGACAAATACAAAAAGGGGCATTGAACATTCAAAAGCCAGTGAACTGGAACACTTGTATTTCCTTAAGGGTAATTTGCGTATCTCTCATGATGCTTTCAGCAGAGGAAGTTTATTAATTCTTTTTTTCCCCTCACAGATGATACTCTGTTTCCATAGGAACTTATGTATGTATGTGTGTGTGTGCGTGCGTGCGTGTGTGTGTGTGTGTGTGTGTGTGTGTGTGTGTGTGTGTGTGTGTGTGTGTGCAAACACAATCACATACCGAAAGATTAGTTTTGTGGGAAGTTAAGTACTGACTTCTAGGAAGTTTTTATGTAATGTATCTGTCACATATTTTCAATTGTTAGTATTGGGTTCTTTAATATGGTCTAAGTTCCTCTTGTGGTGCAAAGACTTTCTAGTAGAAGTGGAACAGACATTTCCTTATGGAACAGTCAGAGGTCACCTCTAAGTAACCCAAAAGAAATATAATATAAACACGACTCCTAGAGCCTTTCTGTATAGTTCAAGTTTTTTAGTCATATGATTTTTTTCAAGTAAGAAACTGTATCTTTTCAAGCTGTTTTAAGTGGCTACTTCAAAGACTAAAAAAATGCAGCACTTTGATATGTAATGGGTTACATTAATGAGGTACAATGTAATGCAATAATCTTCATAGGTTCATAGGTTCATAGGTAGGTACTATGCTATTGGTCCTAGGGTCTATACAAGCCTAGCCAAAAAAGGTACCCTGGCTTTCGCCACCCAAGAAAATTATTTTTCTGTGCTCCTGTCAAGCAGAACCACAGAAGTAATCCCCGGGGTGAATTTCCTATTACCCATCCAATCATCAAGATTTTTCTTGAAGAGTGCTAATGAGAAGCTCTGTTTGACATAGATAGGTAGTCTGTTCCAGAGTATGGGAAGTCTCTGGGACAGGAATCTATCCCTCCAGCATGTTCTGTTTATTGTAGTGACAAGGTTTAGGCCCTTAGAGTATGTAGCTCAGAAGGATTGGGATTTCTTTAAGTGGAGCATGTCCAACAACTCTGGGTTTACATAGCTTTGTATGTTAGGCAGAGATCACCTCTGAGTAGGAGATATGCGACGGAGTAAAGCTGGAGATTTTTTAGTCGGTCTGCGTAAAAGCATCTGTTTGAGGCCAGTAATCCGCTTTGTGAGGTATTTTTGCGTCCTTTCCAGTTGTAGATGTCTTGTGAGGTACATACCAAAAGGGGAGTTTACTCTATAATGGGTCTAATGAGTGATGAGTAGAGGGGAACAATGACCTCTTTTGTTCTGGATGAGAAACATTTTGTGATGAAGTGTGCCATGTAGAAGGATTTCCTGACCACTGTGGCGATGTGATTATCAAAGAAGAGATTACTGTCCACCTGTGTCCCAAGGTCTCTTATCACACTTTCGATGTTAAGTAGACTACCGCCTATGTGGTAGTTCATGGGTACAGAGTTTTTACCAAAGGGGATGACAATGCACTTTTTGGCATTGAGCTTGAGACCATGGCTTTGACACCAGGCATCTGTCTCAGTGAGGCCCTTTTGTAGGATGTCCACATCGTTAGGAGTTTTGACTATGGCTCCTAGTTTGCAGTCATCTGCAAATTTAGTTAGCCAAAGACCTTCTGTGTTAGCCTCTACTTCAGAGAAGTAGATACCAAACAGGAGAGGACCTAGAACTGAACCCTGTGGTACTCCACTTGTCACTGGTCTGAAGTCTGATTTGGAGTCAACTACTTTCACAGTGTGGGTTATGTCAGTAAGCCAGTTCGCAACCCATCTTGTGACATAGGGATTTATACCTAGTTTAGTGAGTTTATCTATAATTCCAGAATGGGGGATGGTGTCAAACACCTTGGCGAGATTTAGATAGGCTGTGTGAACCACCTTATCCTCATCTATGGCTTTGGTGACTGCTTCAAAGAAGTCTATCAGGTTTAGGAGATATAATCTGCCTTTTACAAACCTGAACTGCGTGGGGTCCAGAGTTTGGAGATCTCCAATGTCTTTGTTTACGAGTTCCATGATGATACTTTCCATGGCCTTGCAGACCAGGCTCGTCAGGCTAATGGGGCAGTAGTTCCCAGGGTCTGTTGTGGCCCTCCCTTTGTGGAGTGGGATAACCATTGTGGTGCACCATTCAATGGGTACAAAGCCTGAGGTGAGGCTACGATTGAACATGGTACTTAGGTGGGGTGCCAGTTCATTCTGTAGTTCATTTAGAAGGCAAAATAAAATAAAGTCCTGGGCTCCACCTTGAGTACAAAATTACTTTTTATATTTCCAATAACACCACAGATGAGCGCTTTCGTCTAATGACTAGACTTCATCAGTGTTTGATCTTTACCTTTTAAAAGGAAATTGGCTAGGCTTAAAATGACTAGTACTTGCCTATAAAGTGACTAGTACTTAACTATGAATCCTTTACTAAGTACCCTTGCATAGTTTAAATGGTAACAACATAACTCCATTTGTTATCACTTGTGTTAGAGGATCAGCACAGAGGAGTCTGCACTTATCGAGGAATGGACCCTGGAGTTTGTAAACCTTCATCTGCACCCAAAGGAGGTCCCATTTCAGGGCATCAAATGCTTTTATGAAGTCAAGGAAGTATGCCTTCATTATAATAGTCTGTCTCTTACTAAATTCTGAGTAAGGTTTAACCACAATCTTATCAAGTTGGCCCTCCTGCTCTACTTTTTATGAAACCCTGTGGAACAGGGTATATGCATTTAGGCAGTATCTTTTCCAGTCTCAGAGCCAACATTTTCATGTATAGTTTGGTTTCTATCTGCAAAAGTGATACAGATCTATAACCCTTGGGAAATAGAGGATCCTGTCCTGTTTTTTTTGGAAGAAATATTTTTGACTTGACAACATATGGTACTGATGTATTATAAAGAGTATATAACTCTTCTCTTAAGATCTCAATAAAGGATGTTTTCCCCTACTATTACATCAGGGCCTGCTGCATTACCTCCCAGGAAGTGTTCAAATTGCTTGACTAATTTTGTCCTGCAAAAATGGCTTATTTATAAATTCTAAGTCTTGATCTATTACCTGGGACAGAGAAATTTCTTTAAGAAAATGTTATTTCTCTACCAGAGTGGATTGATCATGGGATGCATACAAATGTTGGTACACCGTTGTCATTCTATGATTTATGTTATAAACACTCTGTGGCAGTATTCCTTCTTAATCTAACTAAGTCCTCTAGCCATATGCCTTTGGTCTACGACAGACTTTTCAATCTTTCCCATCTGTCCACTGTCTCTAGTAGGTGAAGTGCCTTGCTTTCCTTCTTAAGCTGATGATTTTTTCACCTTAGTGTCCTACTATTACAATTGTCCTTTTTATAAGCTATTTCTTTTCTTTAATACTCTGTTATAGTTCTTGTGTTTTTTCCCTCTATACTCTCTCCTCTTCTTTCCCATCTCAGACACTGTGTTGTGCTTCTACTATCCAGTTTTAAATAATCCCATCCTACATTTATATCCTGTCCCTTTTCATAATAATCTCCAGTCCTTTTTTTTAAATCCTGACCAATATTTTCTTTTGATCTTCTATTATTTATTAGGTGTGTGTTGAACCACCACTCTCTGTCTGTAATAGGATCTCTCAGACCCATCATTTCTGTTATCACAGCTTTGTGATCTGATAAAAAAGTGACACGTGCTCACTTGCTATCATCTTTTGAATGGCCCTTACTGTAATAAGGATATAGCTTAGCTTATTCCTGCTTCCTACTTCAGGAACCAGGTAAGTATAATCTTTATCTATTGTATTCAGGCCCTCCTGAAAATTATCTAAATGCCTCTAATAAATCTTCATTCTGTCCATAAAACTCCTCTATTAGAAAAATCGACTTTTGAGTGTTTACTTTTGTTATTAACTATCTGCCCTCTCTATCTTTGCATTTTTATAGAAGTTTCCAATTGAGTGATAAGTGGATGAGAATAATTATACCCCTTTTAGCTGATTTCTTATAACTGGCTTACTCCCAGCCTCTCCATTTCTTATAAATTTTATTAATCACTTTGATGGTACATTTAGTTTCCTGTAAATAAAAAACATGAGGAGTATGCTGCTTGAGTACTGAAAAATATGTAGCTTAGCTAGTTTCATGTTGACATTCCCCTCCAAGATATGAATTTATTTTATGTGTTAAGTATCTCCTTGTTCACTACAGCCATAATCCCGTGCATCAGAGATGAGGTGAGAGAAGTTAGTTAACATTGAAGCGAACATCTTCACTTATGTTGTTTACCATCACAGTATGTGTGTTAACTTATCCTAGGGTAATGACCCTAAAAGACCAGTGAGAGACAGAAAGACAGAAAAATACACTCTCTGGGACCCAATAAGGGACGCCCCCTTAACATGTCAAAGCTCATGATGCTGATGATGGTGCTATTTTGGCGATGGCTAAGGTAACTAACAGCCTTCAGCCATACATAGCATGCTGTTCCCCCCAACCCCCACCTCTGAGTTTGAGTGGAAACTATATCTATTCTCAACACAGCTTAATAGCATACCAACAATTAAACCCTTCAAGAATAATCAAATTGCAGAAAAGTAATCGTTCTACTTATATATGTCTTACACCAGTGGGACAGAGAACTAGAGTCCTTAGTTCAGGTTATGGATGTTATTGTATGGTAATATTTTCCTTTTTTAGGCTGTTCTTTGATGTCATGACATCTTTCAGTTTCAGGTCTTCTGATGATGGGTCTGGTGTACTAAACCGGCTACCCCATCTCCTGCTGTTGTATTGTCTTCAGTGATATACATCTGTTTTGAGCTGGAATAGTTGCGTAAGACTGGTTAAGAAGACACTTGTTGGGGGGTAGGGCAGATTTACAGGCTTAAACAAAGTGGTCTTCCTAATTTTCATCTCTGATGGTGTCTTGATAGGTGAAACTGGAGGGCCCTTGTCAGTTGTCCTCTCATACCTGCCCTTTATGAAGTAGTCATCTCACACATATCTGTCCAGGTATGATTTTTGGACCTTTACGACAGCAAGGTTTCAGTGAAGCTCTTTGTTGTCCCTCTGTTATAATGTTAAGCATTTCCATGAAATGCATCTGACACTCACATAAGTCTCTAAGCTTTCTGATAACAGACACCATCACTTTTCTTCTATTAAACAAAGCATTGCTCTAATCTGATGCTATTCTGACATTGGCTTCTGTTATGATCAAAGAGGTCCCTAGCTCTCTGCTTCTCCTGGGAAGTGACTCCCTGCCATTATAGTCTAGGAATCTTACTATTAAATGTCCGGGTGAGTTATTTGATCATGCACTGAATGATACTCTATGAACATGCTCGATAATACATAGCTGTGGCAGTTTTAAAATTCTGCTTAACTCTGTTTTCATGATTTCCACAGGATTCCCCCTTTCCGTACCTTCCAGCAGACCAATAATATAAACACTGTTGCTAAAGCTCCTATTTTCAAGCTCATACAGTTTGAATTCCAGCTGAAAAGTTCTGACTTGTAACTCTGAGATGGTTATACTGTGTGAGGAGACTGCTTCTCTCTGCTGGTATAAATTCTGCGGTTATTGTGGGTGTAATAGACTCACAAGTTGTATTTATTTTCTGGCTTTAGATTCCTTCAGAACAGCGATGTCTTGCAGAACTGCTTGTATTAATATGTTTCAATTCTTCATACGGATCTTTTGCATTTGTTGCCATTAACAAAATGAAACACTCATCGTAATTGCTGATGACTTAAAATTAAGTTTCTGATAGGAAAATTTAAAAAATGTTCAAGCTATGATTGCTGGACAGGGAAAGCTTATGTGTAAATATACTAGCTATTGTCATGTTTCCTACTTTTCAGTTTAAAATTTATTTAAAAATCTTCATTAGGAGAGCAGAGCCTCTCTAAATGAGCTGTTCTTCTATGCACAATCACATGCATGTCCTTTTCAATTTAATTCTTTTGCAGATTTGACTATACCTATTTTTTTCTTCCAAGAATGTCACTTCCGTGATCAGATAGCAAGAGTAAAAACATCTGTGCTGATAGCAGCTCAATTTGTACACTTTTTCTTGGCAAAATTCTTTTGTAAATGTTATGAAATGAGCAGAGGTGTTGGCAGTCACATGGCTGTAACACTGACATTATATAATGACCCCCCCCCCATCAATATTCCAAAATGTGCACGCTGATTGGTCAGCATGCCCATTGTAAATCAGACTTAAACTAATGGAAAAAGGTCCAGTCGCCCCGACTATTTCCATTAGTATAAGTCTTTTTTTGCTTTTTTTTTAGACAACGGAGAATGGAAGAGCTCCGTTACTGTAATCTCGCTATGTTAAATGGGTTTAACATAGCGAGATAGCTTTAAAAAAAGCAACGGAGGTCTTCCTTTCTCCATTGCTTTTTTTTAAGTTGTCTCACTATGTTAAACCCGAAGATCTCCATTGCTTATTTTAAAGCTATCTCGCTATGTTAAACTCTTTTAACATAGCGAGACACTTTTGAAAAGCAACGGAGATCTTCCTTTTTCTGTTGTTTCTACACACAGCTCTGATGTACTGGGTAAGCACATGCATGCACAGTACATCAGAACTGCCGCAGAATACCGGACAGCTGCGGAAGGCAGCACGGAGGTGTTATACAATTCCATTATTTAAGAAAAGTAAGTTTTTTTTTTCTTAAATAATGTCATTGTATAATAGCAATAACCCACTTCTGGGTGTGGGTAATGCTGGATTTACCCACGGTTGTCTTTGTTTTGCCACTTGGGCTTCGCCCTTGTGACCAAACCACACCAACCATGGGTAAATCCAGCATTACCCACACCCAGGTGTGGGTTATTGCTTAAATAATCACTTCTATTACAAATAACGCATAATGGACAGCTGAATTACTATAATGCTGTTAATAATTGCTTCTGCAACAAATAATGCGTAATGAACTCTGCTATGTATTTAGCTTAATTTCAAAGGTGAACTGGATCTGCATGTTCTAGTGGCTTTTCCTAGTTGTACTGTACATTTCTAATCAGTAAGCTGCATTTTATGTTCCTTATGGTACTAGACTATACTCTGAAGAGCAGTAATGGATGCAAAGTAAGCACAGAATTCAAAAGTATCTGTGTACCATTGCCACTGTAAACACAGTTAGAGGATAACTATTTCTTAGTAAACTTTGTAGATGCAGTTGACAAAAACTGAAATCAAAGAAAGAAAGAAAAGCACATGGATGGAACTACACACCAGCCAGACAAATCTTCATTTTAAAGCTCAGCATTAAATTATAAGCCTGAAAGTCAACTGTTGCTCTGCACAGAGCATGTTGGGAAAACGTTGCTGTGCTCCGTACTACAAGAGCAGGAGTATGAAAGTACTGTAGCTTGCATGCGCTGAATATGTTTCTTTTTTTTTTTTTTTTTTGGTGACTTACATCATTTTATTAACATTCCGTTATAGGACTAGTTAATTACTACTTCTGAGTAAGTCAGTTCACCATATTAGATTATAATTCTGGCAGGCAGCCATTGTTCCCTGGAGATTGCATAAGGAAAACTTACTGGACTTCATTTCTTAACTGCTGAGGGTTTTCTATCCTGCATTTTCTTTTTTTTTATTTTGATGTCTTACATGAAAGAAATGGTAAATATACTCATATAATAAATAATGGGATGAATTCGTTCAAGGAAGGTACCTTAAATGAGATTATTAATGACTGTTGTATTGATTAAAGAAAAACAGAATTGGGTCCAGAGGTAGCAATTACACCACTGGTGTGGGAATCTCGGGTTCTCGCCCCCTTCTCTGAGCGGTCCCATAACATGGTGCTTCATTATTCCTTGACTGGTTCTGGTATCTGCAATATTGTATCAAACGCTGGTTTATTTTACAATGTGCTAAGAGTTTAAAAGCATCTTTTAAGGCTCCACCTACTTTTACCTTTAAGAACCGATCTAACTTTAAAAACATGTTAAAGACACCACAGAGGGGATGTTATAATGGTTTTATTTTAACGTATAGATGTGGTTGCTGTCGACAATGTTCTTTTATCGACACTGATTTTGACAATGAAATTTTGGAAAAGATCTCCAAGTGGATGGTCAAAGGGAGATATAATTGTTTGCCCAACAAAATGGTGCACATGGGTAGATGCACCACATGTTCAGATTTCTACATCAGCAGCAATAAATAATGCTTTTAACAGAAGGATTTATCAACATGTTTATATTATTTTAAGAAAAGATGACAAGAGTGCATTGACTACACATGCTTCTCTTTGTCATAACTTTTTATAAGTTCAAATTTTTCATATTAGACAGGATCAAAACCTCAATCTTTTTAGGGGATTGGTGTAATTCTCTTTTACATCGGGAGATGCTCTGGCAATTGCTGTTAGACACCAGTAACTTTCTTGGTTTAAATGAAGCAATTTCAATCAGGAGTGAATTAGAGCCAAGAGCATCCAGACTATAACTTTGGTTTAAAGTTATTTACTGTGTGTAGTTGACAACATGGCATTTTATTTTCACTTTGAATGCTGATAGACTGAATTTTCATTTTCAAGCCTTTTATTGGACATTAATTTGATTGGTGCAATTTTTATTTCTAAGGTTGTCATTTGTCAGCTATTTGATTGGTTACCCATTTATTAAAGATTTAAATATCCTTAGTGATTAGTTTATATTCTTGAGTTACTAATTGGTAAATAACAGGAGTGTATCAGTATTTAATTGGTGTGTTTTGAATGTTTCATTCACAGTTCTGATGATGTCTAAAGACAAAAATGCTTAACTGTGACTGATTCTCTTTGATGTTTTAAACTTCTGTATCGACTGCTACCTGGTCGTTGAATTTTTAAATCACCAGTTCTGATGCTGATGCTGCTTTCCTCAAAAGAGCAAGTGCTTCACTTCAGTTTTGACTGCAAAAGCAGTATGTCTATAACAGTATTCAAAAATGCCTGTATGGAAATGAATACACTACCAACTCATATGCATCTGACAATCATGCTCCCATGACACTTTGTGCCTGTGGACTCCACTCCCCTCTGCCCATCCTAGCAATGCTTCTACTTTGGACTGCATTTGTTGAATGTTTTTGCATCTTGCAGTGTTTTGCAGATGTCCCCTTTGACAGTGCTATTTCATAAGTGTTTCTGAGAAAATCTTCACATTATACTCTAAGCATAAGAGCTATCACTACATAGTGCGTGTTAGGTTATGAAAGTTTACTGAACTTTTATTTCTTATCCACTATAGGTACTGTAGCCTATATTTGCTGAAGATGTTTTTGCAATGTGCAGCTCTTTGCCCATGTTCCCTGATTAAATGAATACACAGCTCAGCATTACATTGCAAGCATGGGCAGTGCTACACCAGAACAATCTGTGGCAAATACCTCAGCTGTAAAATATTGTGCCCTTGTTAGTGCCTTAGGGTATGGGTATCACTTTCATTTAAAGCTTACCAAGATAATGAAATTAACTTTGCTCATTTGTCACACATTGCCCATTATCTCGGTTACCTATCATCAGATTCAAAGCTAATTGAATGAGTTGAGACTTCTTGAAGGTGGTGGAGTCATCAGCTATACTTACTGCAGACAGAACTGTAGGTTCTTGTACAAAACAGATAAAATTGCCAGCTGTACTTCTTCAACCTCTAAGCAAGGCAAACCATGCAAATGAAAGTCAGCCTTATTAAGAGCAAGAACAAAACTATCCCTTCTGGTGTATGTGTAGTAGTTATAAAACTGCAGGTATCATATGCAGTGTCATTTGCATGATAGACTATATGTTAAACTGATGCTAACCTCTTTGAAATGTCCTTTTATCATTAATATTATTAAAAAAACCAAAGGAAAGTACCTTGCTCTCCTTGAACCATAATTGTTACAGGTATGACTGTTGAATCCTACACAAAAGCACTCTATAAGCACTTACACGAGTGCATGGATCGTGCTATCCCAAACAGAACCAAGATGCTATCCTCCAAGAAAAGGAAGCCAATCTGGTGGTTCCCTGCAATAAACAAACTCTACAACAGAGGAAAGAAACTGTTGCAAAAGAGACTAAAATCCCATGAGTGGAGGAGCTCCCTGGTCAGCCTCAGTAAGAAGCTGAGATCCTTTATAAGATCCTCCAAAGCTAGCTACAAAAACAAAATCACCACTGATTCTAGGGACAACCACACAGCATTATATAGCTTCGTTAAGAATCTCAATGGCAACACCCATATCTGCTCTGAGTTACAGCACAACGGCATGAAAATTACAGAACCAGCTGATATTGCCAACATCCTGGCAGATTGGTTCAGTGCTAACCTTACCCCCCTCTCATCCCCTAAAGGGCCCATATCTATACTGGAAGAATACAGAGTCCCTGTAATCACAACCATGCAGGTAAAAGCTGCACTCTCTAAAGCCAAAAACACAGCATCCATGAGACCAGACAACATCCAAGGTTGCGTTTTACATGAACTTCAGAACGAACTGGCTCCCCACCTAAGCACCATCTTCAATCATAGCCTCACGTCAGGCTTTGTGCCCACTGAACGGCACACAGCAACAGTTATCCAACTCTACAAAGGAGGAGCCACCACTGATCCCGGGAACTATCATCCTATTAGCCTGGTGAGCCTGGTCTGTAAGGCCATGGAATGTATCATCATGGAACTCATAAACAAAGATATTGATAACCTCCAAACTCTGGACCCCACCCAGTTCAGGTTTGTGAAAGGCAGATCATGCCTCCTGAACCTGATCGACTTCTTTCAGGCAGTCATCAAAGCCGTAGACGAGGGTAAGGTGGTTCACACAGCCTATCTTGACATCGCCAAAGCTTTCAACACCATCCCCCATTCTGGAATTATAGCTAAACTGACTAAACTAGGTATAAATCCCTACGTCACAAGATGGGTTGCCAACTGGCTCACTGACAGAACACACACTGTAAAAGCTGCAGACTCCAAATCTGACTTCAAATCAGTGACAAGTGGAGTACCACAGGGTTCAGTCCTGGGACCTCTCCTGTTTGGTATCTACTTCTCTGAAGTACAGGCTAACACAGAAGGCTTTTGGCTAATGAAGTTCTCAGATGATTGCAAAGTAGGAACCATAGTTGAGTTCCCAAATGATAAATGATGTGGACATACTACAGATGCCTGGTGTCAGAGCCATGGCCTCAAGCTTGATGCCAAAAAGTGCATTGTCATCCCCTTTGGTAAAAACTCTGTACCCATGAACTACCACATAGGCGGCAGTCTACTTAACACTGAATGTGTGATTAAAGACCTTGGGACGCAGGTGGACAGTAGTCTCTCCTTTGATAATCACATCACCACGTTAGTCAGGAAATCCTTCTATGTGGCACACCTCATCACAAAAGGGTTCTCATCCAGGAAAAAAGAGGTAATTGTTCCCCTCTACTCGACACTCATTAGACCTATTATAGAGTACAACGCCCCTTTTGGAATGTACCTCATAAGATATCTGCAGCAGCTGGAAAGGCCACAGAAGTACCTCACAAAGAGGATTACTGGCCTCAAACAGATGCCCTACAATGAGCATCTCAAAAAACTCCAGCTTTACTCCATAGCATATTGCCTACTCCAGGGTGATCTCTGCCTAACATATAAAACTATGTCAAAGCCAGAGCTGTTGGACATGCTACACCTAAAGAAATCCCAGTCCCTCCCAGCTACATGTTCTAGGGACCTAAACCTTGTCACCATAATAAACAGGACATGCTGGAGGGATAGATTCCTGTCCCAGAGAATTCCCATACTCTGGAACAAGCTACCCATCTATGTCAAACAAAGTTCTTCATTAGCACTCTTCAAGAAAAATCTTGATGAGTGGATGGGAAATAGGAAATACACCCCTGGGATCACTTCTGTGGCTCTGCTCAACAGGGGCACAAGAAAATAACTTTCTTGGGTGGCGTAAGCTAGGGAACCTTGTTGAATAGGCTTACTTAGGCCCTTGGGCCGATAGCCTAGTACCTACCTATGAACCTATGAACCTATGATTATGTTGACTATCAAAAGCAGGGGATACAGGGTGTGCATTCTTCCTGAAAAAAAATTGTAAGTACAATGTATTCTGTAACTATCCCATGGAGTCAAATGGTCTTTGGGATTCTGTATGAGGGAAGTCATATAGATCTGATTTATTGAGTAATGTTCTTTTCTTTGTCTAATGATGCTCTGTTGAGATGTAAAACTCATACCTGAAGTGTCTGATAAGTGTCTCTCTACTGCTGATGGGTAATGGACTACCTGTATGTAAATGTGTTATCCTGTTTGATACTTTTCAACTTTTTACCACTGACTTGTAATTATCATGTAACTGTGCTCAGATATGTAACTGTAATTTCTCTCTCTTATTGTCTTTAGGTCATGACTGAAAATAATCCTTAGACCTGCCCACCTACCTAGTTAGCTTGAAAGAAAATATGCATAGACAAATAATCATCGATTTACTATCATTATTTCGAATCACACTCGGTCGACCGCACTATGTTCGACAACAGAAAGTTGAACACAGCAATGTCGAACTTTAAAAGCAAGCCTAGGAACAGGTTTAAACATGGGTCGAGATAGGGGCGAGGTTTGTAGTTCCACAATAGCAGTGAAACCCTATCTCGACCCATGTTAAAACCCGTTCCTATGCTTGCATTTAAAGTTCGACATTGCTGTGTTCGACTTTCCATTGTCGAACATAGTGCGGTCGACCGAGTGTGATTTGAAATAATGATAGTAAACCTAATCATCCATGTTGCAGCATCCTTCAGTTGATCAACAAGCCACCATCTCATAAAAAGTGTAATCACACAGATTTTATGCTAAATTGTATAAAACAAGTGCTTCTGGGGTATGGCGGAACACCTGATTGTAGCTGAAAGCTCTCAAATGCAGAAGCTGTAGGATATTTTCTTGTAGTGACCTCTTGGAAGTCTGTTTCATGACAGAATAGCAATGACAGTGCTTTGACATACTGGCTTAGTGGTGGTGCAGATTGTTGATTGGTATAGTGAATGAGGGAGAGAATTATGTACTTAATTCCTGCTGAATTGCTGGCATAGCTTTGGGTCTGGTTGCTGCTAAAAAGTGTAATGAAAAAGAACTTGCAACAAATTTTGAGAACTACATATTTGTTGTCACTTTGAACTGTTCATCTAATGTAAACAATCATATGAGTATGTGATATGAATAATGTAAATTAGACAATGCTCTTTTTAATGACAAGTAACCTTATGAAGATTATTTATCAGGATCATAAGATCACAGAATATACAATGCCATTTGACCAGAAGCCATGTGCAGCTTGCCAATAACCACTATTAGGGTCTTCTAACTCATTCAAGGAGGACAACATCTGTAAGTCCTAGAGTAAATTATCCATCCAGTTGTCCAAGCTATATCTGAAGGACATCAGTGAATCACATTGCTTGACCTGTAGCAGGAGCCTATTCCAGAGCAAAGGGAGGCAATGAGAGACAAACATATCCCTCCATCTATGTTTATTTATTTTCTGAAGTATATTTATATCTCTTGTTCTGGTGTTTGCTGTACTATTTGACATATAAAGGAAAAGGGGATCAAGGATAGTAAGACCCCCTTTTGCATAGAAAGTGAAGTACAGATCTGCCCTCATAATTGTATATGAGACCTAGTACAGGGTCACAATTCTCAGCCACTCCTGTTAGCTAAGATTTTGAGGATAGAGATATTTTTTCAGGGACATTTATGTTTTCTTTTTCAACTTTTTGATATATCTAATAGTACACATGCCAAAGGGTGCTTTATATTTTCTAATGAATCTGATCAAGGCAGAGTATAAGAGAACAAGGACTTCCTTATTTTAGAAGAGATGCATTTGGCAATTAGCTGTGATATATACAAGGATTTCCTAAACACAGTCACCACATGGTGATCAAAGTAAAGAGAGATATCAACCCTGGTGCCCAGGTCTCTAATCACTAACTCATTTAATAGTAGGGTGTTATTGATATGGTGGGTTGAAGCAAATTATTGTTTCCTAAAAGAGATGAGTCTACATTTATTGGTGTTTAGTTCAAGTCCTTTTAAGGTGATCTAGGCATCGACATATTAATTAATTTTCAAGGGTAACAGTATCTCCAGTCATCAACTATATGGTTAACTCAGATATCGGTGTTATCAGTTTTGAAGTCAGAGAAATAAATGCCAGATAGGAGAGGGCTTAACACAGAACCCTAGGAGACACCACTGGTGACCTTCTGTCTGACTGAGGAAGTGTCACTAACTCTGATAAGGTTTGCTCTGTCCTAGAACTAATTTGCTATCCATCTTTCCATATAAGGATCAATGTTTAATTATATAATTATTTACAGTTCCATCATGTGGTATGGTGTGAAATGCTATAGCTAAACCAAGATAAAAAGCATGGTCAGTGTAACCAATGTCCACAACATGTGTGACCTTTTCAAAGAAGCTTACAGGACTTATAAGGTGTGACCTACGTTTTTCAAAGCTGAATTGCTGTGAATCAAGTCTAGTCAGATTTTTTATGTCATGATTTATGAAGTCGGTAATGATATACTCTATTGCTTTACAGATAATTCTCCCAGGATCCATGGTAGGCTCACTCTTATGGAGATACATCATTACCACAGTACACCAGAATTTAAGGATATAGCCAGTAGATAGGCTAAGTTTAAACAAGTTAAGGTGGGATCAGCAAGTGCATATTTTACAATAGGCAACCTCATATATTTTCAGGACCCATGGAAGAAGCCCTTTTGGTCTTTCAGAATAACTTAAGGGCATGATCCCAGGTGATGCCAGGGGAGAGTGACTCAGGGATAACTGGAGTTGGGAAAATAATTTTAGGGGAAAACATGGCCACAAACTTGTTGTTAGTATTTTAGCAATATCTTTTGGGTTTGAGTAGGAGACACCATAATGGAAAAGTTCAGAGCAGTGTTGTGAATTATTTCTTAATTTTCTAAAATAACCAGAGAAGGGCCTGTAATTATCTTTTACTTCAAATGCCAGCTTAAAATAATGGGATGCTTTGCTGGTCTTCATCCTTGCCATTAGCTTCTAAGTAAGGTTTTCATCATATATACATGATAAAGGCTTTTGACCCTACATCGTAAATTGAACAGTTTTTTCCCTTTTGTTATACAGTTTGTTTATATTGATTGTCCAACAAAGTGGTTTATTTTTAAATTTACCACTGTACTTGATTTTAATAGGGACTGCAAAGCCAATGCATTTGTCTAAATGGGCATAAAGATTCTTAGTGCAGGTTCATACTGCAGATCAACTGTAGACTTCTCATGGCCAAATTTAGAGATTTCATCATATAATCATAAGGGGTTTGCCTTTTTTAAGTCTCTAAAGAGGGTGGTGCTGATTACAAGGGGAGTGGATATTCTGAGGGTGAAGATAACCAGTAAATGGTCTTCTTTAACTAATAAGGGACTGACGAGGGAAAGAGAATAGGCTGGTCCAACATTTATGAGATTCAGGTCAAGAATGATGACCTTACTGAAATCACTGTTGCAGTATTCCTAACACATGGATTATCACCAATGCTGTCTGGCTGGGGTACCAAAACTTTACCTTCCCAGTATCATAAATCCATTGTGTGACCTCAGCTCGCAGGCTTAGGGGTATATAGGCCAATGTAAGAGTAAAATTCTTCGGACTATCTCACCACCAGCCTGAACACAGGTCATGTATTCATTGGACTTATTGTCATTTGGTCACTGGTAGCATTTCTTCAAATACTCAGATAAGTGCCACATTGGGGAACTTTCCTTTATCTTTCTTAAGTGTTTTTCTTACCAGTATTAGATGTCAGCTAGGAGTGGTAAGTGTGAGTACAGTAGGCAAATCCCATACAAAGACTTGCATAGCCAGTGTCTTTTTTGCTTAGGAGTAGAGCACAACTACAGAGCTTGTTCCATATGCCAGTCCTTTGCACCTGAGACTCTGCGGTCCCATTTGTCATCCCTTAACACTTTCTGGAGCCCCAACATCTTAAACGCTTGGCCCACTCCAAGATGGCAGATCCACCTCCCTAGATGTACCTCCAGCACTTAAGAAAATGTTTAAAAGGCCTAAGCCAGATACTCAGCCAGCCCTTTCTGACCCTGACATATCTGCTGAGGTTTCAGAACCCACAGTACATCTGATTCCTCCTCAGATGCCATTTACCAAGAATCTGCTGAAGGCCAGTATGGTGTTAGATGCCTTGGTGAATGAGAATTCTGTAGACAGAAGTGAACTGCAAATCATCATATGAGAGACCCCAGAGGGCATCCCTCAGATCCTAGTTAGGGAAGAGATCCCACATAAACTAATCGAGGTAAGGCAGGGAACTGAGCAACCACATTCAGTACGGGCAGACATCACACCAAAAAAGAGGTGTCAGAAAACTAAACATGCTGCTTCTCCTGCCAACCTCTTCCCCCTCCCCACCCCTCAAATGACTGATGTGGATTCATCTTCCTCTGAAGATGAAGAGGTTTCTGATTCTGACCTTTCTCTGAACTACTCCTCTCAAATGCACTCTCCTGGTCAAGTCCCTTCCAGTGATGAAGACCTGTTTCACCTGATTCTCCACTAGAAGAAACTTCTTTTGGAATGATAAACTTAAATATAATAAAGCATTTTATGTGGGAATCTAGGCAGGTATCAGAGGTGCAGAAAAGATACTACAACCTTTTGGAAATGGGCACCCTAGCCCTTCCCTAGTACCTCCTTTTTTGAGGCTTTTTAAAATACTTTTCAAACACTTCTGTTGCCCCTGACTCCCAACCTCCAGCTCCAAAAATCCCAGACAGATTTTATAAAGTACCTGATAATCTTAACTATTTGTTTAAAAATTCAGTGGTTGACTCTTCTGCAGTTTCTCTCTCATCTGATAAGCCTTGTAAATTCCTTCCCAGTGCCAATGCTCTCCCTTCAGACAAGAATAGCAGGGCTATGGATAGGTAGGGTAAAAAGGTTTATACCTCCTCTTCTTTGGATTTCAGGGCTATTAATTATCAAACCCAGATGGCCAAATACTTGATATCCATTCTCAAGTCTTTAAATAAGGTAGTGGTGAATTTTCAGGACACTGAGTCTAAACAACAAACGTTATCCTTCCTTAATCAGGCTACAAAAGTGCCCAGACACATCATTAAATGCAGTTGAGATGCTCTAGCAGCCTCATCCAGAGCAGCTGCTACAGGCTCTGTAATCTGCAGGTATGCATAGTTATTATACCTCTCAACCTCTTAGCACAATAAATATGGACAAAGCCTAGAAAAATGGGGGATGAAGGCTCAAAAATAGGGACCGATTTTAAATATTACTGTTAGAAAATCTGTTTCTGGAATTACAGGATTTGTGTTAGCATACATTTTTTGAAGAATATGAAGTCTGAAACCCAAATGTATGTCATTATTTAGTGACCTCAATCCTCAATAATTTTCCAGAAAAACATTGAGGAATGTTCCAAAAATATGAAGCAAAAATCTGGACAGTCTGTGAAAATCTGGCAGCTGAGAGGTATGAATTGATTATGTAGCCAGCCTATTCCTGAGGACTTGAAAGCAAAAATTGTGAATTCCCTTTAGACAAGAATCTCTTGTTTGGTCCCCAAGCTGCCAACCTTTTCAAAACCTTTCAACAGCAGGGTGAAACCATGAAGGACCGCAGACATATTAACATTGTTAACTTCTGTACCTTGGTACCAGAGGGATTACCCAACTAGACCTACCTCTTTTGTCAGAAAGGTTCCTAGGTTTAACCAGAGGGAGATAATCCCAATCTGTCATCCCTAAATTTAACTCTGTGGATGACACGGTTCTAATTCCTTACAAGTACACATTTTCTGATGGTGCTGTTAAGGTTCTCCAAGAAGCCAGAAAAACATAGCTAAATGGAAGAAACTATCCTACTGGTGCCAAAGGAATGGGCAGGACCCCATCCAATCAGATGTTACTTTCATTCTGAAATATCTCTGAGAGCTCTTATATATAGATCTGGCTTATTTTTCCATCAAATGCCACCTATCAGCCATCTCCACTTACTTACCTCTCAACCCCCCCCCCACCACCATCCAGATCTGAGGTCAAGTTATTCCTTTAAGGGGTTCTGCATCTTATATTACCTAGAAAGGCCATTACCCCTACTTATGACCTAAAATTTGCACTGGAAAGCTTACTTTACCTCCTTTTGAACCAACAACATCAGCAAACCTCAAATTCTGCACTTGCAAAACTATCCTAGTTCTGGCCCTTACTTAAATTGGGAGAGTTTTATAGCTTAAGGCACTTGTGGCCTTTCCTCTCTTTCTTATTTTTCACAAAGACAGGGTGACTCACAGGATTAATCACTCATTGTTGCCTAAAGTAGTGAATGAGCTCTCTCTCTCAATCAGACCATAAATCTACTTACCCACAAAATCAGGGAAAACAATACTGCATTATCTGGACATTCACTAAGATTCTGTTTTGACAAAAACAAAATTCATTCAAAAATCTGATCAAGTGTTTGTTTCTTTCATGGACTAAAAACTGGGCCAACCATTATCTCAACAAACCGTTGCAAGCTGGATCTCTAAGGCCATCTCCTTTAGTCACTCTCTACTTGGCAAGTTCTTGTCCTCATGCCCTTGTGCTCACTCTATCAGAGTGTAGCATTCTCTGGAGCTTTCTACAAAGGGGTGGATGCCAGGTCCATAATGGATACTGCCACCTGGTCACCTGTGCACACTTTTATTAAACACTACAGGATTGATGCCTTTTCTCAGTCCAGAGTTGCCTTCACCAGGTAAGTCCTGTCTGGCCCATTGGACAGTTCTACTACCTTTCAACCAACCACCCTTACTATCCCTTTAGCTCTGGGAATCACCCATGTGTTAGGAGTACTGCGACGGTGATTTTAGTCAGGACATAGCACAGCTGTGTAAGAACTTACCATAACTGTAGATGTCCTACTAATTATACTCTTCTCCTTACTCTCTCTGTCTCCCTCAGTTCCTATCCCATCTATCCCATAGGAAACACCTTAGAGCATAGGGAGCTTTCTTAACACTTTCTACTAAGCCACTCCTAGCTGACCAATTTTCTGTCTCAGGGGTCTTCAGGCCACTGTCCTGGAGACTGATGAATTAATCTCATACATCCACCTATATACTCCATTGCTTGAAAGGTGAGTTCACACTTTGAAAGTACAATACTGGGAAAGTAAAGCTTTTGTACCCCATATGGATGACAGCAGTGATAACCCATGTGTTAGGAATACTGCACCAGTGATCAGTAGGACATCTACTGATATGGTAATTTCTCACACAGCTGTACTTTCTTGCTCCTAGTCAGATTAAGGACAAGTTGATCCAGAGAGTTCTTGCTTATCCAATCCAGGAAGCATTGGGTGTACTCTCTACTGGTAGTGTAGGTACTCCACTCTATTGAGGAATAGTTGAAGTCACTAAGGATTAATGAGCCATTGTTTGTACTGACATTTTCAAGGAATGCCAGGAAGTTTTCACGATCATGTAAGTCCCTGGCTAGGGATCAATAACAAGCTATAAACTGGAAGTTTGACTTCTCTTAGGTGAGCTGGAATTCTCTGAGCTCATGGAATGTTTCTGGGTATCACCTGTGAAAGGATATGGTCAGTCATGATCACCAAGAGTCCTTCACAGGTACCAGTGTGTTTAAAGGTGCGGTAGACATAAAAGCCAGGCACAAAGGGGGGTTTTTACTCTCTTTGCATTTGAACCATGTCTCAGTAACAACATAAACATGGACACATTCTAGATGCAGAACTGCCTCCAAATTAGGCAGCATATTTTTAAGACTCCTGGCATTGAGGAGGGACACCTAGATATTATCCAATTTGGGATGTGATTTGTTTGTTACTATGAGATGTTCATTAGATGAACTTTGCCTAAAAAGGCACAACTGGGGCAGCAAAGGCTTTTACCAGTATGCAGAAACCCTTGAACAAGAGGTGTAGAGCATCCTTTGAAAAGCACATTAGACAGTTGATCATCTCATCTTAGGATGACACAAAATGGATTCCCCTGGAATGACACTGGCTACTTAGCCAATTGTTGAATCCAGTTATCTTTACCTTTAATCTAGGCATCATTCTCTGTGAAGGGAAGATACCACTCAAAACCAATCTTACCTTTAATGCCTTCTGCATGCCCTTCATTGGTTTGCATGCAAGGTCATTTGTTCTCTCATGAATTACTATAATGTCAGAATTATAGCTGCTGATGGAGTGGGCTTTGAGAGTCTTTGATATGTCTGCAATCCTAGCTCCTGAGAGGCAGCTAACTGTAACCCTATCCTTATCCAGCCTAGTGAGTATGGAGTCTACGTGTCTAACAGAGGAGTCACCAACTACTAAGATGTTTCCAGAAGCTGGTGGCTACCAAACATGAGAGTGGTAAGAAGGCCTCCTGTGAAGGCTTTTTGCTGAGGTGCTAGAAAGATTTTATTTTTTTAATAAAATGATAACTTAGACTTCTAGTTGTATATTAATAATTTCCTGTTTGTGGTAAACACATGAGTTGTATGTTGTTGGTGATATGTTGACAAGAGGGTGCATATAGTAGACATATATGGGGGTTCACTGATGCCTAATCAGTTCTAGGAGAATTGGGTAGTGTTTTTTTATGGCATAATCATATGACAGTTTTGCATTGTCTGTATGAGGATGTTACATAGGTTCATATGTTCATAGGTAGGTACTAGGCTATCGGCCCAAGGGCCTATGTAAGCCTAGCCAACAAGATTCCCTGACTTACGCCACCCAAGAAAGTTATTTTCCTGTGCCACTGTCAAGCAGAGACACAGAAGTGATCCCCAGGGTGAATTTCCTATTTCCCATCCATTCATCAAGATTTTTCTTGAAGAGTGCTAATGAAGAACTTTGCTTGACATAGATGGGTAGCCTGTTCCAGAGTATGGGAAGTCTCTGGGACAGGAATCTATCCCTCCAGCATGTCCTGTTTATTTTGGGGACAAGGTTTAGGTCCCTGCAGTGTGTAGCTCAGAGGGTTTGGTATTTCTTTAGGTGTAGCATGTCCAACAGCTCTGGGTTTGACATAGCTTTATATGTTAGGCAGAGAGCACTTCTTTTTTTTTTTCAAAACAAGTTTATTGTTTTAACATATAAGAGAAATATCATAACAATTTTATACAAATAATTAAAAATAGGTATTATTATAATATTCAACAAAACAACTAAAGTATTTACAAAGACATCCACTACAATCAGATCAATTAATTAAACTAAAATACTGTGCTATTGAAATTAGAATTTTTTTAACAAATTTGGTAAATTATCCCATGCGGCAGAGAGCACTTCTGAGTAGGCGATATGCTACGGAGTAAAGCTGGAGTTTTTTGAGATGGTCAATGTAGGGCATTTGTTTTAGGTCAGTAATCCTCTTTGTGAGGTACTTCTGTGGCCTTTCCAGCTGCTGCAGATGTCTTGTGAGGTACATTCCAAAAGGGGCGTTGTACTCTATAATGGGTCTAATGAGTGTCGAGTAGAGGGGAACAATGACCTCTTTTTTCCTGGATGAGAACCCTTTTATGATGAGGTGTGCCATGTAGAAGGACTTCCTGACTACTGTGCTGATGTGAGTATCAAAGGAGAGACTACTGTCCACCTGGGTTCCAAGATCTCTTCATAGGTTCATAGGTAGGTACTAGGCTATTGGACCTAGGGCCTATACAAGCCTAGCCAAAAAGGTACCCTGGCTTTCGCCATCCAAGAAAATTATTTTCCTGTGCCCCTGTCAAGCAGAACCACAGAAGTGATCCCTGGGGTGAATTTCCTATTACCCATCCAATCATCAAGATTTTTCTTGAAGAGTGCTAATGAGGAGCTCTGTTTGACATAGATAGGTAGTCTGTTCCAGAGTATGGGAATTCTCCAGGACAGGAATCTATCCCTCCAGCATGTTCTGTTTATTGTGGTGACAAGGTTTAGGTCCCTAGAGCGTGTAGCTCGGTGGGATTGGGATTTCTTTAAGTGGAGCATGTCCAACAGCTCTGGGTTTGACATAGCTTTGTATGTTAGGCAGAGATCACCCCTGAGTAGGTGATATGCGATTTAGTAAAGCTGGAGTTTTTTGAGACAGTCTGCTTAAGGCATCTGTTTGAGGCCAGTAATCCTCTATATGAGGTATTTTTGTGGCCTTTCCAGTTGTTGTAGATGTCTTGTGAGGTACATACCAAAAGGGGCGTTGTACTCTATAATGGGTCTAATGAGTGATGAGTAGAGGGGAACAATGACCTCTTTTTTTCTGGATGAGAAACCTTTTGTGATGAGGTATCACACATTCGGTGTTAAATAGATTGCTGCCTATGTGGTAGTTCATGGGTACAGAGTTTTTACCAAAGGGGATGACACTGCCCTTTTTGGCATTGAGCTTGAGGCCATGGCTCTGACACCAGGCATCTGTCTCAGCGAGGCCTTTCTGTAGGATGTCCACATCATTTGGGGACTTGACTATGGCTCCTAGTTTGCAGCCATCTGTGAACTTCATTAGCCAGAGGCCTTCTGTGTTAGCCTATACTTCAGAGAAGTAGATACCAAACAGGAGAGGTCCCCAGACAGAACCCTGTGGTACTCCACTTGTCACTGCTTTGAGGTCAGATTTGGAGTCTGCAACTTTTACAGTGTAGGTTCTGTCAGTGAGCCAGTTGGCAACCCATCTTGTGACATAGGGATTTATACCTAGTTTAGTGAGTTTAGCTATAATTCCAGAATGGGGGATGGTGTCGAAAGCCTTGGTGAGGTTAAGATAGGCTGTATAAACCACCTTACCCTCATCTACGGCTTTGGTGACTGCCTCAAAGAAGTCAATCAGGTTCAGGAGGCATGATCTGCCTTTCACAAACCCGAATTGGGTGGGATCCAGAATTTGGAGGTTACCAATGTCTTTGTTTATGAGCTCCATGATGATACGTTCCATGGCCTTGCAGACCAGGCTCTTCAGGCTAATAGGTCGATAGTTCCCAGGATCAGTGGTGGCTCCCCCTTTGTGGAGTGGGATAACTGTTGCTGTGCACCATTCAGTGGGTACAAAGCCTGATGCAAGGCTATTATTGAACATGGTGCTTAAGTGGGGAGCCACTTTGTTCTGAAGTTCATGTAAAGCGCAGCCTGGGATGTTGTCCGGTCCCATGGATGCTGTGTTTTTGGCTTTAGATTTACATTTGTATCACACTGTAATTCTCATTGCATGCATTGGACTGGGAGAGGGATGTCTGTACATTTGCTAAGTATTTACACCTCTCATGGATAGACTCTGCTAGGATGAGCAGGAGTTCATTTTTAGTGAGCATGAGGCAGTTCCTACACTGTCTTAGGACACCAAGTGCTAGAAGGTGCTAGAAAGCTGTCAGCAAAAGAAGAGCTACTCTGTTGTCTCTGCACAATGTCCAGCGCTATTGTTGATAGAACCTCAAAAGTGAATGAGGAAAGGACTGAGGGAGTGTTAAGGGAGGGAGTTTACTGGGTCTCACTGACTATTCTGAGAACCAACATTCAGATCAGCTCACAGGGTTGCAAGACATCCCTATTTGAGAGGGACTGTCTCAGGATCAGTAGCCCAATCCTGAGTCCCACACTGCTGGTTAAAATCCCGGTGAAACAGCCTCTGCTTTGTGATTTTTGATTGGCTCATATACCGGCATATGGACCAATCATAAATCACAAAGCAGAGCCACTTCTGTTCAATGAGGAACAGCGGGCACATTGGCATATGAGTCAATCAAAAATCACAAAGTGGAGCTACATCTGTTTAATGTGGAGCTGTCTGCTGTTCTGCATGAAAGACCTTTTTGTTTTGGTCTTCACTTAGCATGAATGATCTTTTTTTTTTTTTTGGTCCCTCCCTGTCCCTTTACAAATCTGACAACCGTGGCTCAGATGGAATCAGATTAGAGTATGATTAGAAAAATCAAGTTTTCCAGAGCACAATAGTGCCTACCACCTACAAACTGAAAGAAGAGATTATTTTAATACTAACAATGAAAAAAATTCAACTTGCGGCCATTAGCTACTATTTGGCTACAACTTGGATGGCAATGCTCTCAGCACAGCTGGTCACAGTATCTAGCAAACAATAAGAGTAAGCAAACCAATGAGAAACAACTTTAAGTTAGTAGTGCTCTGTTACTTTGAAATAGCAAGAGTTAAAGTACTCTTCACTAGAATAAATGTTCTGTCCAAGATGGCCCCCACACCAGACCAGAAGAGGTTGTTGCCAAAATATGTTTTAAACAGTAATTAAGTGAAATAAAAACAAGCAAAACTGTAGGAAAGCAAACGAACAGCAACATGTCTTTAAGAGCCATATAAAAATTAACTTTCCTGAGTCTTTTGATGTGGCAGAAGTCCAGAAATTTGCTTTATATATTCTTTGGTGAGTGCATACAGGCACACCTCTCTACGGTCTTCCTGCAAATTCTACAAAAGATGCCTAGTAGTTGTGCTCTTTGTCTCTTGTACATTTAATACAAACACTAGTGTTATACATACCTTGTCTGTCTGAAGAAAAGGGATTTATACAGATGTAAAATTAAGTCATCTGCATGAAAAATAAACTGTCTTGCACAGGCAGGGTTTCTATAAACAAAGATTCACCAAACACCTTTGTCCTAAAAAAATTTCATAATTGAATTAAACCTTGTTTTTCTTAAAGATGCACCAGCTGTTGTATAATTCAGTGTAAAATATCATAGACTACTTAGAAAGCATAAATTCTACTGAGTTTTTGACAGAAATGCATTTGAAATAAGATAGAAATAAATATAAGAACAAATTTGTCTGATCTTCCTGTACTATTTGGTCTTAAAATATAATACTTCATATAGCACTTTTTCATTAAGTTTATTCAAAATACTGCTTTGTTTTTACTTTCTTGCTTTACATTCTACTAACCTTCTCTCTCCACCTTCTTTAATTTTTATTAATGAACTCCAAAAATGTAAACTCAAATGTGTGCTCATTGTCAGAACTTTTATGTTTTGCTGGAACTCGAATCAAAATAGGAAGAACAATGCGGCACTGGTAAAACGTTACCATTCTGTCAGTGCAAAATAGGCAGTTTAGGATATTTTATATTAGTTATAATCCTTATAAAGTTTATTATTGCTTTCACAAAACACTTATAAATAAACTGTAAGACTGAGAAAGAATTTTCATATTAAAGATTAGTATAAGATTCATATTAAGGATTAGTATAAGATCCTTTGATGACCAGTAATTGCAGGAAAATGTGTCACTTCAAAAGTGGAGCTGTAAAATGAATGGCTTAAAACAGGGATCACATCAGAATAATACAAAACTAACTGGTATCCCTTGAAGGCATAGTATACAAAAAATATTCCCACCTATTCTGAAAAGCTGTCAGTGGTTGCTATTAGCTGCAATTATCCAGACCAGAAAATAACATCAATAAGTTCACATATGGGAGGGAGACAGTTCAGCATTAAGATTATTTAATAAACAGTTTTGCCACGGCTGGCAAACATTTCCAAGAAATGCCTGAATTAAAAATACGTGCTAAGAAAAAAAAGCTGGATGTATTCTGTCTGTCCTGCATTTTGTGTTGACTTTTACAACTAATATGTTTTTGACTGACCTAGGGCTTTGTTATGAGAGATTATGAGATTTTCTTCTGCATCACTGTCTTTATTATCATTTGTTAAACATGGGAAGCACACGATAATTATTAATCTGAAAATTAATGAAATGTGTCTTCTTTAGATGAGCAAAGAAATTTATCATTATCATAGCTTGCAGAAAATGACCATGCACACGGCTAAAAAAATAATAAAAAAAAAATGGCAGCAATTTACATTATGTGTATAACTGGTGTAAATGTATTTATTGGTTATTGCCTTACAAGGGATTACAGAGCAACCCCAGAAGATATGAAAATGAGGCCTTACATATAACTAAGTCAGAGGCAGCTGTGCCTCAACACGATTTTGCTCTTGTAGAGCTATGGGGGTCTCAGAGTTAATATACACAAGTAGTGTACACGGCTGGGTTTTGGACTGTGCAGGGTGAATCACCTGCCTGTCCTTACTTATGAATTCACTGAAATCCTAACTGTGCTGCTGCTCATGAGCTCAGCCCTACCCATTATTTTATGAAAAACCCTTTCCCTGACAGAATCACTATTCATGCAAAGTATGTATGAATATACTATTAGTTTTTTTTTTTTTTTTTTTTCACAGTTTAGTAAAGGAAACATTTTTTGATCAATGTAGGTTCAATGTATTTTATTTCACAGATTTGTTAATTTTGGCTTTTATTCATCGCTATAGTATGCATTGATATTTGTAACTTTGAAATTAACAGATATAATCATATACTTATATATATATGTGTGTGTGTGTGTGTGTGTGTGTGTGTGTGTGTGTGTGTGTGTGTGTGTGTGTGTGTGTGTGTGTGTATGTATGCTTGTGTACACATACACTAATATATATATATGTATACCAAAGATAATCCAGAAAGCTTGAGTCAGGTCTGGTGACAAGATTAATGAGAGACAGAGTATAAAGGATTAGACCAAATAAACAATATGTCCCATATATATATATATATATATATATATATATATATATATATATATATATATATATATATATACATATACCAAAGGTAATTCAGAAAACTTGAGAATGAGAGACAGAGTATAAAAGATTAAACCAGATAAACAATATACAATATGTCCTGCATGGATCAATGCAAAGCCATGTCATTATTTTTAGTATCCTACAGACTGCTAAGAAGTGATGTGTGTCTAGCATAAAAGGCATCCTCTGACCCATTAGTCATGGATTTAGTGCACATCAGCAAGTAAAATGGCAACATAAACACTCACTGTAGGGATCTAAACCTCTTCTGCAACATCAGCAGAATGGTTTGGATGGGCAGGTATATCTCACAGAGGATGCCTCTACTCTGGAACAGACTCCTTATCCATGTAAAACAAAACTCATCACTGTCTATCTTAAAATATAACTAGGCTTTATTTTGTCTCAAATAGATAGGAAACAAAAAAACTATTCCAGGACTGCCAACTGTAATGCTAATGGACAGGGGTGACTTCTAAATGCATGAGTATCCTCAATTATCTATGGTATGATCCCAATTATTCTCATTAGGAGTAATATATAAATATGATGTTGTCAATTTTCATTCTATCCTCAGCCATTGGGTTCAGACCCAATCCTCAGATCTGACTCAGACGTTACTTTAGCTTGTGGCCACCAAAAAGCTTTAGAGCTTCTCCCTTACCCACAATGCACCAACCCCTAACATACCTCCGATCTTGTTTGCTGCTTTTGAGATTAGATGTGGTCATCCTGAGCTCTCAAGTGATCATTTCAAAATATAAGTGTTTTAATATTATCTTTTTCAAAAATTATTGATAGTTTATCCTCCCTTTTCATTACACTTTGTGTAGTTCTTCATAACATAGTTGCTATTGCTATTTTTCTATTTTTCTTATTTTTACACTTCTTGGTTATTTCTTGATTCTATTGTTGGTATCTCTCTTTCTCTCTCTATTTCTTCATTTATATATATATATATATATATATATATATATATATATATATATATATATATATATATATATATATAAAGTCACTTTATTTCTTTTTATTTAATCTGTTGTTATTGTATGTAAGGATGTCAGAAAAAGGCCCTTCAAGATTTAAGAAGTAACAAAAGTGCAGGCACAAGTTGCCTTTGTCCAATGCGTATACTTTATGTGTGTATTGTTTGGGCCTGGACCACCTTCAAGTTGAATGTGTCATTTGCAAAAAAATTAATCCATGTGCTACTCTGGACAGAAAAAAATTAATTTATTTTGCAGTGTTACTTCCTACTTCCTTCTCAGAAGCTATTGCTGGGGTCAATCCCCCAAATCAAAATCAAAGGAGCCTTCCACTAAGTCTCCTAAACCTTCTGGATCTTCACCTCTATTTTCCTTGCAGCCCCCCAAATAAGAAGCATAAATTGGATCCAAAGACTGCTGTGGTCTGACCACTGTCAGATCTGACAAAACCCTTCTTGGATCCAAGCACTTCAGATCCAAGACTTTTACAGAGAACCAGATATTCACCATGTTTGGATCTGGTACCTTCCCAAGTACCTTCTCCCTTTTTGGAGCAATGGCACTGCAAGTCCCCATCCCCAGCTTCCTCTCATTCTTCTAGAAGTTTGACTAAAGCTGATATTGACAGAATAATGGGGAGATTCCTCTTGGCACAGTTTCAAATGGTAGTTCTCCTGGCTCCTACCCCTTCAGGTCAAGAAGTCCATCCTTGTACCACTCTGCTGATTTCAGATCTTTCTGTGATCCAACTGATCTTTCAGAGCCCCTGGATCTGAGCCTTCCAGTTTGGATCCAAAAATATCCTTATCTTCAGATCTGAAGCTATCTCTGAATGCACCAGTACAGATGTCTTCGAAGCTGGATGATTCTTGGAGTCAAAGCACTCCTATCAGATCCAAGGAGCTAGAGTCAACTCTGAAGTTTTGGAGCCATCTCTGCCCCTGGAGCCTCAGCATTGGACAGTTAAGCTCTGACTTCCTTCTTGGATCGATTGCCTTCAAGGCACAGATAACTGAAGGGCCAGAAGCCTGGCTTCTTGACTCCATTGCCTTACTTCTCTCTGGAGTGATCGGCCGTTGAGGTAGTGAAGAGAGTGTTCTCTGGTCCATCAGGACAGATGGGGCCTACCCCTTTGGATCTTCCTTCTGGATCCTACATGCTTCTGTGCCTTGAGCCACATTATTCTATGCCACAGTGACAGCCATCTCAAAGTCTCCAGGCTACCCAGCAGGGTTTTACAATCTCTTCTGATACTTCACCAGAGCATCCCACCAAGGAAGTCCCAAGGAAGAGGAAGTACAAGAGGAGGCACTTGACTTGCTAAAGGAGTCAGTCAGTGAAGATACTGATTTTGATGAAGGAGAAGGGTCCCCAAGATCACCACCTGATGATGTTTCATTTGGAGACATTCTTGAGATCCTTAAGCAGAAGGGTGGTTGGTCCTCTGATAACCCTTATCCAGAGTAATCAGTATTCCTGGAAGACTTTGGAGCTGGCCCTTCTACCTTCTAAGTTACTGCACCCATAGATGAGCTCATTGACTTGATCTCTAGGTAGGCGTGGAAGGAGCCAGACTCAGCTGAGCCAATCCTCAAAATTCCAGATCGGATTCTGGCTTCACCTTTAGGTAGGGAGTACTGGAGCAAAGAAATGCCTGTAGATGTTATGGTCATGGTTGAGGCCACAAAGAAGGAACTTGATGAGCAAAGTTCATCTGTCCATCTCTCTAACAGGGAGTCTAGGGAGTTGGACTGATTTGGGAAGCATGTATATGCTTCAGAAGCGTTTGCCCTTACTGTCAAAATCCCTTTCTGGGACCAGTACTACTGAGACTCAAATTTCTGTGGCTTCTCAGTTATCTACCCTACAGTCTATTTCTAATTTGTCCATGAGGCTTATCTTGCATGCAGCTGAAGGTGCCTTAAGGCAAGGAAGGTGGGTTCAAGTATTTCCATTAGGGGGCATGCCTGGATGTGCTTGTGTGATTTTGCAGAGCCCTTCAAACCCTTGTTCATCAATGCACCCTTTGACGGCAGTTCCTTGTTTGGCTGTAAAGGTAAAGACACACTCTCCAGAAAAAGATGGAAAGGCTCTCTCTGCAGTGGGCATATATTTCTCTACCCATCAAAGATCCTTATCTAGGAATCACTGAGGAAGTCAAAAAATGTGGTTCTAGAAGTCCCAGGGTCCTTTCCAAGATCCATGTAGAGATAGTTCCCCTTGGGGCAGAGGGGGAACTCAAATGGATGACTATGACACCCACATGTTAGAGAAGGCTCACAGAAGCAATGGTCCAGAGATTTCTTCTGTGATAGGCCCTACCAGTGCTCCTGAAAGGAGGCACGATTATCCACCTCTGAAGGCAGTTGGGGTCATTTGTTCCTGCACCAGAGAGCCTAGCTAGATATAACAAAAGATACATGGGTGCAGAGGATTATTTCCACAGGTTACATACTTCCCTTTTCCCTACCACCTCTACCTATATGCAAAATTCCTAATGTTCCACCCAGTCAAGGGAAAGCAGCACCACTAGAAATACAAAAGCTACTAGAAAAAAAGATTCATCTAAGAGGTCCCACTACACCAGATAGAATCTGGAACTAACTCAAGATTTTTTTTAATGCCAAAGAAAACAGGAGACCGGAGATTAATTTTATATCTCGGTGAAATGAACAAAGTTCAACACACAAAGTTTCAGATGGTCATGGTTCAGTCCATTCTGCCTTTGTTAGGCAAGGACAACTGGATGTGCTCGATGGACCTTCAAGATACGTACTATCACATAAAAATGAACAGACAATCCAGAACGTATTTATGTTTCCAGCTGGCAGCCAGTCACTACCAGTTCAGAGCACTGCCCTTTGGCCTCAGCACAGCCCCCAGGGTGTTTACCAAATTCATGGCAGTCGTAACAGCTCACTTGAGAATACAGGGATTCCGAGTGCTTCCATACTAAGACGACTGGCTCATTACCACCCCAACCAAGTATCTACTAACAAGAGCAAGAGATCAGGTACTGTAGACTTGCTCCTATCTGGGGATAACCATAAATTACAACAAGTCTCAGTTGCAAACATCTCAAACATTAGAATTCATAGGAGTAATTTTCAACATGGTTTCATTGATAGCTTCTCTTCATCTTTCAAGAGTGCAAATTATCAGATTCCAGGTCAGGAAAATAATTCACAGTACCACAATTTCAGCCTCTTTGATTCTTCAAGCTTTGGGGTCAATGTCAGTGGCCATAATTTTAGTTTCTCTAGCAAGATATCATATGAGAATTTTTCAATGGATGTTAGACAACACAATGGTCATTTCATTATTAACTCATGTCAGCCCAAATAAAAATCACTCAGACATGCAAGAGACACCTTTGGTGGTGGATTCAGTCCAGATCAAGATCTACAGGGCTGCCCCTTCATTTTCTCTCAGCCCAAGGCTGTAGTGACAAAGGACACTTCTCAGATTGGGTGGGGGGCACTTCCTGGGGAAGATAGTCCAAGGCACTTGGCACCTGAAGAGGCCAATACACATATCAGTGTCCTGGAAATGAGAGTGGCACTGTTAGCATTGCAGGCCTTCCAAGACTGTCTCCCTTTCAGGACAATTGCAATACAGACAAACAACATGTCAGTAGTCTGGTACATAAACAAACAAGAGGGAACCAGGTCTTAGCCCTTGTGTTGAGAAGCTCTCAGAGTGTGGCAATGGGCAATATCTTCCAACTGCTTTCTGATAGTAATGCACATTCCAGGAAAGTCTAACATCATAGTAGACAAATTGAGAAAGTCCATTCTACTACCTCACAAATGGTCTCTCAATATGAAAGTGACAGAAATGATTTCCTGTTAATGGAGCCAGCCTTGCTGTGATCTTTTTGCTTCTTCCCTAAAGAAAAAGTGCAACAACATCTTTGTCTGATTCCCCCCACTGGAGGGAAAGACAGATGGATTCTCTACTCCACAACTGACCCCCTGGTCTCCTAGGCTTACCCACCAACTCCCCTAATTCAAAACTTTCTGCAGAAAACTGACCTTCTGAAGAGCAAAGTCATCCTCATTGCACCTTACTGGCCTCAACAAATTTGGTTGCCCTTCCTTTGGCTTCATTTCCATAACCACCTTGGATTCTGGATCTGATTCTACATCTTCTGTCTCACCCAACAGGCATGATTCATCTGGATATCTCAAACCTTAAGCTAACAGCATGCTTTCTCCAATTCTGTTAATAGCTAGGCAACTGATGCACTCTTCCTCTGTCTGTCATATACTTTTATCTTTCTATAAAACATCCACAAGAAAACTTTACAGAAGTAAATGGAAAAGGTTTGTTTTTGGGGCACATCAGAAATGCATTAACCCCTTCTCAGCTTCCGTATAAAGTGTTCTTGAGTTTTTGGCAACCATTTTTAATGAGGGAGCTGGCTCCTCAACAATTAAAGTTCAGTTAGCAGCAATTTCCAAATTTCATATTAGGTTTGACAATTCTTCCTTGACTTCATCTAAGCCTTTTAAGTCTTTTCTGAGAGGCACTCTCCTACTGAGACCTCCTTATAAAGATCCTACTCCACCACGGGATTAAAATCTGGTACTGCAGGCATTAATTTATTCCCCCTTTGAACCAGCAGCAAAATGGGATCTTAAATTCCTGACCTGGAAAACAATGTTTCTAGTGGCCATTACCTCAGCCAGAAGAATTTCAGAACTTCAAGCATTGTCCTTTAAACCTTCCTGCTTGATTTTTCATAAGGATAGAGTAGCATTATGTACTAACCCTTCTTTCCTACCTAAGGTGGTGTCAGAATCCAATATTAACCAAACCATTAACCTGACAGTCTTCTTTCCTAAATTTACAAACAAAAGGTGAATGTATATTGCATTTACTGGATGTTCACAGACAATTACATTTTTGCTTATATAGACCAAAGAAATTAGGAAAACAGATCAATTATGTGTTTCATTTGCAGATTCTAAATTGTGCAAGTCACTTGTAAATGTAACTTTAACCAGATGGCTCACAGATTGCATATCATTTATCTACAACAAATTGGGTCTATCCTTACCAAGACCTTTAAGAGCCCATTCAACTAAGCCCATGGCTACTTCTTCTGTGTTTCTCTTTGGAGCTTCCATGGACAATATATGTGCAGCTGCAACTTGGGCTAATCCTCATACCTTTATTACTTATTACAAACTGGGTCTGGTCTTGAGGGGAAGAGCAGGCTTTGGCCCAATTGTGCTCAGGAATATCTTTCCTTATAGTCCAACCAGGAATTTAGGTAGCTGAGGACAATGCCCCAATAGCTGAGGATAGAATGAAAATTGACAACATCAGATAAAAAAAGTTATGTATTTACCATAACATTCCATCTGTGTTGCCCATTTTCATTTTTTTTCAACATCCCACTCACCAACCCCTAACCCTTTTCTCAGATGATTTCTGGAAGATAGTATACAGGAACACCACTGTCCCTCATACTGAGCTCCAGATATAGTTTCTTCTGTAGGGAAAATATATTAGTATGTCCTACTTTAGGTAAAACAGCAAACAAGATCTGAGATATGTGAGGAGTTTGGTGCATTATGGGTAGGGTAGGAATTTGGGAGTTTTTGGTGAGTACAAGCTAAAGTAATGGGCAAGTCAGAGGGGAGATTGGATCCAAACCTAACAAATGAGGAAGAATGAAAACGGACAACACAGATGGAATGTTGTTAATGTATTAATTGACCATGGGATGAATAAGACCAGTCTGACACCAAATGGGATAGGTTAATTCAAGCACCCAAAGGACAATTGTCTAGGCTAAAATGCCCTGCAAGGGCTGCTAGCCTATTACTTACCTATAAACCTATGAACTTATAAAATCACTTAATCTACAGATCTAGGAGATTCCCTTTCTGATGCCCTCTCTGCAATGCTCCCACTATCGAGGTGTGCGAACTCCATTGTTATTCCCTCTCAGCGTATTATTTTGCTTTTGCTAGATTCATAGCAACATTGCTTTTGAATGGATGATTGCCACTAATTTTGATCTGGATTAAAAGAGAAAGCTTAGTTGTGAAAGTGGTATTTAACAGGATTTGTCCATGTCTCAAGAGGCATGTTGGCAAAACCACTAGGAGATTTAAACTAAGGGTGCAAGAACATCTCAGGGATGGTGTCAGTTTATGAGTCATTGCACTAGCACATTATGTCAGTTTGTGACATGAAGGCAAATTGATGTATTATAATGCATCATGCTTTAGTCAGAACCTCTTAGTAAGGATAGACATATAGATATACATTTATTTTAAAAAAACAATAATCATTTTTTATCATAACAGTTGGGGCATTTAGTCCCACAACTGCCAACCAAGAAACTGATTAGAGTATTTCTTACAGCAATTCATGTATACTGATGTGGATGAGTTTAAGAAATAGCGTAAGGGACCTAAGAAGCCAGGCTGATAACCTCCTCCCTTTTGACCATCATGTCAAGGCACTTATCAGGAAATCCTTATATTTAGTATAGCTGACTGCCAAAGGAATATTATCAAGGTCTAATAAGGTAATCATTCTCTTATACTCAACATTGATCAGTTATTGAGTACAATGCCCCCTTCCAAATGTATAACATATCAAACAGAAAATATCTAAAGGTTTACAGCAAATGTACCACAGACCTAAAGCTCCTGAGCTATGAAGAAAGTCTAGATGCTATATCTCTTTATTCAGTATATTACAGACATTTGAGGGGAGATGTCTGACATGTGCACTGTGCCACTAGACATCTGGTTGTCCAGGACCTTCTGTATCTCTGTAAGTCCAATGGCTTCACCAACACAATAACCAATGACATAAGACTTCTCGAGCATATAAATAGAACATGATGTATGGACAGGTTCATAACCCAGAACCTCTATAATCTCTGAAATAACCTTCCCCTGCATGTTAAGTAGTGGAAATCACTACCTTCCTTTAAGCATCTTTCAGATCTTTTTAAAAGAAGAGCACATTCGTGCCTCCTATGCACCCTGTTATAGCTATTTATGATAAGTCAGTAACACAACAGGTATATAGATTACAAAATCACATCAGTGGTAAAAAGATTGACTACAATTTATCTTTAGAAGAATATAGGGCCCTTCGGGACCTAAGAGATGATAGATGTATCAGTGTTATGAATCATATCCAACAAAAAAACCCGACAAAGGAGGTGGCATAGTATTATTTGACAGCACAGTCCATTCCAGCAGACTTTATGACATATTACATGTCAGGCAACTATGATACAGTGTCTTTGAATGAGATAAATATTGCTTATAGAAGAATAGACCTGCACTTGGAAGAATTTTTGATTGACAATAGAATCACGACAGGCACATATAATTATATTAAAGTGGAGCATCCTAAATTAGCATCTATAGTAGGGATTCCAAAAATCCATAAAGATACAGTTGACCCCCCATTTAGACCAATCATATCATGTAGTCAGTCAAAAACCTTCCCCATGGGGTCAGTTATAAACACACTTTTGAAACACATCTATGAAAAAATTCCACATATGGTGAAAGACTCTTGGGAATTTTTGAAGAAATATCCCATTTTCATACAGAGAAAAGAGTTGACATTTGTCACCATAGATGTTATAGATCTGTTTTCATGTATTCCCAAGATGGAAGGTTTAGAGGAGTTTGCCAAATAGTATACACAAATATGGTAAAGCATGCCTTTTGTTGGATATGATGTCAATTGTCCTAGATCACAATTACATTCACTTTGAAGGCGAACTGTTCAGGCAAACCAGGGGCGTTGCTATGGGGGCAGCATGTGCCCCCATATACGCCAGTCTGGTTATGTTGGACTGGGAGGAGACCAAGGTGTTCAATAGTCATTATATGGAACACATCATTTATTACTCCCGATATTTAGATGATATTCACATCTTATGGGATGGAGGTAAAAATATACTGGAACAATTTACAGAATATCTTAATCAGAGTAGTAGTTATTTAAAATTCACTTCCACTAGTAATGAGGAAAGTGTTCTCTATTTGGACACATTGGTTTCTAAAATGGGAAGTGGGTTTAAATTTAGAATTTATAGAAAAAACACTTTTTCCAGCAGTTACCTTGAATTTTCTAGTAACTATCTCAGGAACAAATTTACTAACATCTACAAGGGGCAGATAATACGTGCCATCAGAATGACCTCAGTATATGAAGATATGTTAGAGGAAGTGGCACACATCATGAAAATGTTTAAGGAAAGAGGATATGATGTAATGATGATGGCCAGAGTCAGCCAAGCAATTATCAAAGGATGGGGATGCAAATATAAAACTTTGTTAGGCATCCAATTTGAATCAGGGATGGTTGTTGATTCAACAGTGCAAACTTTGGAGGATAGTTCATCATATGGTAAAAGATGTATGTTGGAATATGGACCATATGTTGGCAAGGTTAAAAACATTATGACAACAAGTTGGAACATTATTTCAATCGACGAGGAACTAGTTAGAGTATTGGGATCAGGTCCCAAGTTTGAGTTTATGATGGTTAATAATATTAAGACTTACTTAGAGAGAAGTAATTGGAACTTACTTTGTTATAACAACAACACAAAAAAGTGTGGAAATTGTAAACAACGTAATTATATTTTCCAGGAAAAAAGTTTGGTGCTGGGGAATATCAGTAGCACAAGAATTAAATTTAAGCATGGAAATTGTTGTACCAAAATGATAGTATACTTGGCTAAATGCATGGCATGTCCTGGATACTATATAGATAAAACCGAAAGGAAATTTAATAAGCGGATATATGCACACCTTTGTAGTATAAGGACAAAAGATGAAAAAAAATGCATTATATAGACATATAAAGGAATGTGGAGACAGGCACCATTTTAAGTTTGCTATTATTGATAGTGTTCAGACTGACATTGGGGGGGAGACTTTAAGGGCCTCCTTTCATACAAGGAATATTGGTGGCAGATATAATTGGGCTCCTCTAGTCCACCAGGTCTTAACGATGTTATTTCGATTAAACCCTTGCTAGTCATGGATTGAACTTGTAATATACTATATTGACATTTTGGAATACAGTCCCGTGAATGTTTGACAATATTTCATGTGCAGTAACATTTTATGTTTTATTTCACGTTATATAGTGGGATTGTATTCCCACTAGTAATATTAGGACAGTTCAACATAGGGTATAGTACAATTTTTATTTTATTTGATAATTTTATGAGATTTTTAGATTATCAGGCAGTGCCTGACACGTTTAGGATAATACAGCATAGCATGAGTGGGAGATGAGAGAAAAAATGTGTTCCGACTACTACATACTAATTAAGCATTAATTATTGTATTTTATTTTATTTTAATTTGTTTTATATATATATATATATATATATATATATATATATATATATATATATACAAGTTTGTAGTATGTTATGTCAAGTTAATCCGTTTGCACATTTAGTGTTTATTTGTTGGTGCCATACGACTTTAAAAGAATAAGAAGTGTTGATTTGTTGGGGCCAAAAAGTTTATATAAAAGTTGGGAAGTTCATTGTTGTCTGTTCTGATGAAGCTTGCAGTCAGCAAGTGAAAGCGCTTAACTTTTGGATGTAACACGCATTTGTTGAATAAAATTTCAGCTTGTTTTGTGGTACTCGCTGGATTTATGTTCATGGTTTTATGTTCTTGGATGGGTTTGCGTTGGTATATTTGCTACTACACAGAGAGGCATTCGTCTTAAGACACTGAGGATTGTAATGTTCTGTTTTATTCATTTGGTTCAGCAGTACACCGGAATGTTAAGTAGTGGAAATCATTGCCTTCCTTTAAGCATTACCTAGGTAACTGGAGAGCTTTCACAAATTTAATCCAGGACTGAGTAGTATAACTGTCCTAGAGACAGGAAGTCCAGTATAAGGAAGGGTACTAGCAAAGAGTAAATGACCATAAGACTCTATAGCCCTGGAATATCTATGAATCTGATTATAGGAATCTTAACTGCATCATTTAAATTCCATCCCAAAAAAGAATTTCAACCTTGGAGTGGGCTATTAAGACCAAACATTCCCTTTGTGTGCTATTCCCAAAACACTCCATTCTTAATAGTTTCTATTGGTGTTATTACTGCAGACCAGAAATGTTGCTGCATTTGCTTAGTACAGTTTTTGTTTTTCTTTTTATCTTTCTCAGTGCTGGGTTTCCCTTGGAGGGCTGGAAAACTAATATCATGTGGTCATTTATGGTTGTCATATCTTAGTTTTTTATTCTATCTTAGTTTTTTGAGTTATTTTAATGCATCAGAATCATTAAGTGTTTATTAAATTTTAACGAGGCCTGCCATATTAAGTTGATCTTTCAGACCTTGTTCCCAGAATCTATTTCAAGCCCCATTTCTATGAGTCATGCTAGATGTAAGATGAGTTTCTTTGTTTTAACTGCCATGTAAATAGAGTGGCAGTAGTATGAGTCACACGCATCTTGCACAGCTTCAGGAAGTCTTTTTTCTGTCTTTGTCTGAGTTAATATGATTTGCATTCCTAGTGCTGCTCTTCCCGCTGAATAGTAGTCATAAATACTCAAGCAAATAAAGCAGCTAAACTGCGTTTTTAAGGCTGACAAACTGGCAGACACTCTGTTACATTCTTCCTGAGGTTTCAGAACCAGGAGTTGTTAAATAACCACTCAGTTTTCAGTTTAAAAGAACTTTTAAAGGATAAATAAACTAACTTTTGTTATTCACCAGGGAATGTCATGAGAGGATGAATGTTTTTGTCTCAAATATAGGTGAAATGCAGAGTATTTGTTTAACAATAATTTATATTTTCTGTCTTGGTGTTTATGTCTTTAAAATGCAGCACAATACAAAATAAGTACCATTTTCTGTTCTTGAATTTGTGCCGCGTTTTTTCTTCTTTTTACTAAGGCACAAATATTTTTGTGCCATCTTCCCACTTCTGTTGTATTGCAAGCTACCAACTTAATTCATTACACTGTAGCATACCAGCACTTACCAAGACCAAACTCCACGAGCATGACAAATCAGTAGCAATTCTCTGTATTGTTCAAATTGCCTGGACTTGTAAAATATATAAATATTGCTATTAGACTGTAGCATTTACTGTTTTTCATAGGGGAAATATAGGGAAATATGAAATGGTTTATCATTAACAGTGGGTTGCAAATGAATTGTTACTATGCATTCTATACTTTATTGGTATGGTGTTTTTTATCTTCACATGTCCTACATGCCTCATCAGCTGGTTACTTACTGTGTGTCTATTATGTTCCAGCAAGAAAAGGAACCATGAGCCACCACTAGAAGAGACAATCATCTTTCCAATAATACTATTTTTCTATTGTAAATAAGTACATGACAACATCCTAAAATCCAAGCTGTAAAAGCTCAGTTATATGCACAAGTGTTTTTAGTGTTGTTACTGCTACTTACCAAAGCTTAATAGGTCAAAACAAGCCAGTGCAAATATTTCTGGGAGAAATCAGAATTGTTTTAAATGTCTAACACATTAGAAATATGGGTCACAAAAATAATAATACAGATTGTACTATGGTAAAACCCACTGATCCCCTACTCCCACATCAGCTCATAATTCATTATTTCAATTTCAAACCATTCAGAGGCATCTCATCTTAGGCAAACATCAGTAAGTACTGGAAGGACAAGCCACCCTTCGCTCCCACTCTGGTGGATGTACCCAATACCCCTGGTGCATTAAGGAAAGGGGTATAATTAATACCTAATAAATGATGAAGAGTTAGTTGATGGAGTTGAGGAAATTGTAACATAAAAGAATGACTCTGGGCTTATTGTAAGAAATGAATGCGTATTGTTGGGTGAGTCCCATTTACAAATAACATCTTTATATATATAACAACAACAGTATGTTTAAATGGAGTAAAGTTAATGGAGATAGTAAGTTTCTATAGCAGCTTGCCACGACAAATGATTTAGACAATGAAGCTTTAGAATGCACGAAAGATGCAGTTTTAAGAATTCATATACAATGCTTACTAAATAAAGTAAATTTGATTTTTTTTGTGAAATTCTACCCTGTCCAGCTTTGCCAGACTATGTTTTAATAACGACTAAATTGTTTAATACCTGTTTACATAGGCAAGGTTATTTAGAGGGATTTAAGATTCTCAAAATGTGGGAGGAAATTATGTCAGACTTGTTGGATCAAATACTGTCTCCCCAAGTCAGTCATTTGTACAAGTCTTAAAAATCACCAGAGATTCTGCACTTCTAATTCTGTAGGGTAACAGATTCCATCATAATTCAGCATTTTACGAAACACCTGAGATGTTTAGTTAATGTCAAGATTTTAGTTTCAACAAAACTTGCTATTTCTTGTATCATATTTATGCCCCAAACCATTAATCCAAAAACAAGCTTCATATAATTCATCATATATACATTTGTATATAATAATCAGATTACTTCTCCTCAGCCTACATGAAATAGAAAACAAAAACAATCTCTGCAATCTATTCTTTTAACTCTGTGCTGTAACT
This sequence comes from Protopterus annectens, assembly GCF_019279795.1. Classification (NCBI taxonomy): domain Eukaryota; kingdom Metazoa; phylum Chordata; order Ceratodontiformes; family Protopteridae; genus Protopterus; species Protopterus annectens. The sequence continues at coordinate 1,392,349,964 of NC_056733.1, read as the reverse complement.
TCTTTAATCTGTTTAGTATAATGTCACTATATTCTCTCCAGTCTAACATCATGTGAGCTAGTTAAACAATAAACTCCATATTTTATCAGTGGCCTTACAACAGCCTTAAGCAAATGAATAAGTACTCTGTGATCAAAGTGTGATATTATATATAGAATATTTTTAACTTCAGCATTACATCTTCTAATAAGATCCCTTAAATGCTTATATGCAAATGCCTGAAGTATAAAGGAAGGAAGAATGAGCAATTAAAACTTATTACACAGCAATGCAAGTCTCAAACTATACTAAGAACTAAGTCTTGGGAACTCTGTTAATACCACTAAGAAATAATTAGAATTTATTACACAGCAATACAAGTTTCAAACTATACTAAGAACTGAGTCTTGGGAACTCTGTTAATACCACTAAGAATTAATTAGAACTTATTACACAGCAATACAAGTTTCAAACTATACTAAGAACTGAGTCTTGGGAACTCTGCTAATACCACTAAGAATTAATTAGAATTTATTACACAGCAATACAAGTTTCAAACTAAACTAAGAACTGAGTCTTGGGAACTCTGTTAATACCACAAACAATTAATTAGAACTCATTACACAGCAATCCAAGTTTCAAACTATACTAAGAACTGAGTCTTGGGAACTTTGTTAATACCACTAAGTATTAATTAGAACTTATTACACAGCAATACAAGTTTCAAACTATATTAAGAACTGAGTCTTGGGAACTCTGTTAATACTACTAAGAACTTAGAGAAGAGGTGAGGGTTTGTTGGTATTGATCCATAATTCTATAATTAGTACCCTGGAGTCTGCATGAAAACCGAAAGAAGTAATGAGCGTTTTGCTAAAGAATGTAATTCCTTTGACTGATTGTAGACTGGCAGTTGCATATTGCAGCCCTAATATGAATTTTTTTTGAACATTGTGTTCGGTTAAGTTTTAAGAATATTTGTAGTAGGTATTCAAATAAAGTAAACAATCTTAAAGAAAAAATGTGATCTCAAACGTAACCTATTCCTGGTGGAATAGGTTACTTTAACAATTATTAAGGCAGAAAATAAATATTACTCAATGTATGGCAGGAGCAAATTAGTTATGACAAAACAAATAACTGAAAACAACTCTAAAACACTAAAATGTGTTATAACGCACAGAAAAGAATATATGAAAATAATATTATCCAAAATCTTTATAATAAGAAGCTTTTTTCAAATAGTTTAAGGCAAAGAGGAATTACGTAGAAACTATAGAGTCAATTAAAGCAGGGATATCAGGATATTTTAGGAAGAATTGAAATGGCAGAAATTTAAAATTATTATTTTGCGGGATTCTAAACAGCAGAGCATTTAAATGACATGCTAATGAATGATGTGTGAAAATAATAATTGTCTAGTTCTGTTGGAAGATGAGGGATTACCTTCTTTTAGAAAAGTAAAATCAAACATCTCAATGGGTTTGACAATATATCAGGGCAGTTTATTTGTTTACTTTCAGACATTATATATCTGCTATTAATGGATACATAATTGTACTTTATGAAGGGCATTGTTCCGAGAGACTGGAGAAAAAAATTTGTGGTTCCAATATTAAAAGGAGGTAATACATTGGATAAGATCAAGTATCATCCAAGAAGTTTAACATCTACTTTAGGGAAATATTTTCAGAGATGTATTCAGATGAGAAAATGAATATATGGGCCTGAAGAAAAATCTTTCCTCAATGGATAAATACAATTTTAAGATAAAGCAACATATTTAAAATATATTGACAAATTATGTGCTGTAATGTATGTGGATGTATCCAAAGCATTTGGTCATTTAAGACAGATGTGCATAACAGATTACTTAAAATGATTATAAGTAAATTCTTACTTAATAAAATGGGTAACCAAGTGATTATTCAAACTAGAACAGTGGATAATCCTTCAGGGTATTCAAACAAGCTGGAAGATATTATTGGGGAATCTACAAGGATTCCATGTTGGGCCCTGCATTATTTAATATGGCATTTTCCAAAATGCTAACTTTCTCAAAATTTTAGTTGACCAAATATGCAGACAGCTGTAAAGTAGAAACCAAAATAAGTAATCAATAGTATGTAGACAATATAGACAAATATTTTACTACATTAGAAACCTGGGCTGCCAAGTTTGGGAAGAAATTTAATCATATGAAATGTGAAGTAATTATGTGCAGTAAATATAATGATGAGGTAAAGTGCTAGAAGTAGTTGACTATGTAAGGACTTAGGCACTACAGTAGGGAAAGATGACTTATAGAAATTGTATACATGGTATTAAAACAAAAGTGTTGAGACAATCTGGTCTGTTATTAAACACTTCAGAGACTAGAAGCTACATGGCTTAAAATGTTTTATTTATATCTATGATTAAATGTATTATTGAATACAGTCTTTCCTTTTCTAGTCTAACCATTTTTTATATAGATAGTTTGGAAATAGTATACAGGTGCTTTATTAAAAGAATTAAAAGCATGAGATATTTATCTTATTTTTAAGGGCCAAAGTTTCTGGAATTATAAAGTATATTATACAGATTAGTTACAGGAAAATTGGGCCTGGCATTTAATGCACTGACTAATGATGTATTGAGAAATTAAATGGAATTGATTTGGGCCAGTAGTCATACATAGTTAAAGATAAGGGTCTTAATGATCAAATGAACAAAAATAGAACAAGAATAACCTAGATATTTGTGACACAAATGTTTTGAATGATGTGGAATAAAATTCCAGCCATGGTTAAAAATTCTAGCTCATTAAGAGCATTTTTTTAGTTATATGAATAAATGGGTGACAATGAATATACATTTGGGTTATCTGAGACTGCAGTTTTAAAGGTCTGTGATGACTGTATTTAGTTATGATAACTATTAAATTGTAATAAGGGAAGGGGTAGATCCCCTAGAGTGGGGGCTCTGGATGGATTTCCCGATATTTTCTATGACGAGATGCTTCAGAGGTGGTCTGACTTTGAAATATTTTAGTTTGTATATTTTGTTGATGTGTGCATATGTCTATTCTTTTGGACTGTTCATTACAAAATTAGAAAGGAACATTGTACATACAAAATATATATTGTTCATAAAGTAACTAATGTAAATTTATGAATGCAGGTGATAACATTCAAATCACCCTAATTGTGTGGCATACCATATTGATTAAATATTAGAAATGCTGTTTTTTCCTCCTGGAGACAGATTTTTCAGGATTAAATGTGGAAACACTTGAGGGAGGAACCACTAAGTGGAAGGACCTGTGGGGTACCAGGGCCCTAATGCTGGATTTGCCTGTGGTGTACCAGTAGCTTACCTGTGGCTTTACTTGTAGAGCACCAAGACTACAATTGTGGATTTACTCAAGGAATACTGGCATCTCACCTCTAGATGTGAGGAGCAGCTTGATTTGAGCTACAATACCCCCAAAAATGTACTTTTCCTTAAAAGACTTTAAAGACTGAACTGACAATCCAGAACTAGAATGGAACCAAAAAGCATGATTATTTTATTTTGCATTGAAAACTAACCTTAATTTACTCTTGTTACAATGAAAATAAACTGAATTTGAATTAATGAAACCATGTTCAATGTTTGCTATACTTGTTTTGAATATTTTTGTTTTAGCACACATTAATTGCAGGATCAGATTTTAATAAAACCGAAGGGCAAAAATGTTCTTAAGGAAAAGAAAAAAGAAAGCAGGCAGTACTCCTCTAAATATTGTTACTTTTAATATCTGCATTCAGTAGGTGGCAACACCTGCTACTTATATGATTATTATTATATTTATTATTTATATGGAAACATGTTGTGGACAGCCCTGTCCCACTATTTCACTGTCACTTTCTTTCAGGTCATTTCCTCAATCCTTTTTCTACCTACATCCATCTACTTATTTCTCATCTTCATTATTCTAAACTGCTTTTCCTCCTGCCAGATATGCCTCCAGTTTCATGGAAAGTTCAGTGAAACCCAGCAGTAACCAGACATTCTACATGACCACCTAAAATGCCATGTATTTGTGTCCATTTCATTTGATCTGTGGCACATCTGAATTTTTTATCAGATGTAATTTACATTTGCATTGCACTTTTAGGCACTCATTTAGCAGAGGCAGCATATACCTGTCCCACATGCCTTGTAATATTCTCTACCTCAACACAGTCTGGGCATAAAGCATATATCCCCATGTGTGGCATCATAAGCACAGAGTAAAAAATCTTACTACTTCACGTCATTTTTCTCTGCACTCGTACAAATCAAATTCTTGCCCACTCATGTACAATCTCTGGCACATACAGAATTTTTTTTCTCAGCCCATTGCTGGCACACAGTCTTCTCAGTTCTAGCTGTCCACCTGTCTGTGTTCCAGGTACTGCAGTGCAAAGTGACTTGTGATACCTCATCCATGTTAAACTCCCTGTATAAACACATTCCAGTCATAACTATTCATCACTTTACACACCTGTTCTGAAGTATGAATACCTTATAATGACAGCTCACCACACTACATCTCTGTCTTTGGATAGTAACACCCTCCCCATCCACAAGTGCAGTGTACTCCAGTCTTTGAGAACATCGTTCCAGAAATACCTCAAATTCCACAGAATCCCCAATACACACTGTATTAGTCATGCAGTCCTCTTAGTGTTGCATTCCTGTCACCAGCAAACAAAATGATGACACATCTTACCCCCTTTGAGTTTCGCATGTCACACACATTTTTGGACTAAGTCCCTCCCAACACACTTGCAGTCCTCTTCCTGGCTTGCATATATAATAGAGATCTCCCCTCCCTTTGCTATCCCATACTGACAAAAGCTACACTTACTAAACAGCAGTTCCAGCTCAGCATAGCAGTATGTGGTATTCTCCCATAAAATATAATAGCTCCATCAATATCAAAACATTATCCCTGTATCCTCATCCACATCACATAGCAGATCCTCCCAGAGCACAATTATTATATATTTAAACATGCACCCTACTGCACACCCATCCAGCGTTGATGTGTTTACTTTACAACAGCCACCCAGTTGCAGATCCTTCAACATAAGCATTTTCTTTAAACTAAACCCATAGCTCTCTACACTCTCTGACTTTCAGAATGCCCCTAGTTTTGCCTCATATTTTTTTGCCCCACCCCTCATAAAATGTTTGATATATCTGGTAAATTACTGAAGAATATATTCAGTCTATAATGCCACAAATTAGAATTTCATGACTCTTTATTGTTCAGAAAATACATGTTTTTTTGTAAAATCTGTTGTTCTGTTAACTTTTTGAATGAATTAGAATACTAATTAAAAAGTGTCCCTCATTTGGGGTTGTTGTCCTGCTAAAAATTTTGGCTTTGTTCAGAATTTTTTGACAGCACCACAGGCCTACAGCTCTTATTTGTTGTATGCTGCTGTTAATTGCATACTAGGTAGATCACATGACATACAATACTATTGCACTGTTACTTTTAAACATAATTTCTCCAATCAGCATCTTACTGTCATTATGTAGAGATGTATTAGTCTGTATTTGGCTTACATTTCTATCAAGTACTGTTGCACATTGTACCCATTTTATTCAGCGGCATATGCCTGATCATTCACTTTGTCCAGAATTCTTGACAAAGAAGTTGAGAGATATGCCCCACCCAATTCATCTCTCATTTCTAATGTAGACATAGACATATGCCCCACTACACTGACTCTCATTTCTAACATAGACATATGCCCCACCCCATTACACTCTCATTTCTAACACAGACATATGCCCTACCCCACTGCACTCTCGTTGCTAGCATAGACATATGCCCCACCCCACTACACTACACTCTCACTTCTAACATAGACATAGACATATGCCCCACCTCACTGCACTCTCATTTCTAACATAGACATAGACATATGCCCTACCCCACTGCACTCTCATTTCTAACATAGGCATAGACATATACCCCACCCCACTGCACTCTCATTTCTAACATAGACATATACCCTACCCTACTGCACTCTCATTTCTAACATATGTAAGTTTGTCTATGTAGAGATTTGCTCCTCGGGCATCCACTGAAAATGGACATGTATCCAGTCGGAGTATTCCGGTAAACAAATGTAAAATAAATAAATCAATAAATAGACATAGACATATGCCCAGCTCCATTGTACTCTCATTTCTAACATAGACATATGCCCCACCCTGTTGCACTCACATTTCTAACATAGAAATAGACATATGCCCCACAAACTGCACTCTTATTTCTAACATAGACATAGACATATGCCCCATCACAATGCACTTTCATTTCTAACATAGACATATGCCCCACCCCATTGCACTCTCATTTCTAACATTGACATTGATATATGCCCCACCCCATTGCACTCTCATTTCTAACATAGACATATGACCTACCCCACTGCACTCTCATTTCTAACATAGATGCAGACATATGCCCCACCCCTCTGCAATCTCATTTCTAACATAGACCTAGACATATGCCCTACCCCACTGCAGTCTCATTTCTAACATAGACATATGCCCTACCCACTGCACTGTCATTGTTAACATAGACATATGCCCAACTTCACTGCACTCACACTTCTAACATAGACATAGACATAGACATATGCCCCCACCCCACTGCACTGTACTCTCATTTCTAACATAGACATATGCCTCACCCCACTGCACTCTCATTTCTAACATAGACATATGCCCCCACCCCACTGCACTCTCATTTCTAACATAGACATAGACATATGCCTCACACCACTGCACTCTTATTTCTAACATAGACATATGCCCCACCCCATTGCACTTGCATTTCTACCATAGACATATGCCCCACCCCATTACACTTTAATTTCTAACATAGACATGGACATATGACCCACCCCACTGCACTCTCATTTCTCACATAGACATCTCACCCACCCTACTGCACTCTCATTTCTAACATAGACATAGACATATGCCCAGCCTCATTGTGCTCTCATGTCTAACATAGACATATGCCCTGCCCCATTGCACTCTCATTTCTAACATAGAAATAGACATATGCCCCACAACACTGCACTCTCATTTCTAACATAGACATATGCCCCACCACACTGCACTCTCATTTCTAACATAGACATATGCCCCGCCCCATTGCACTCTCATTTCTAACAGACGTATGCCCCACTTCATTGCACTCTCATTTCTAACATAGACATAGACATATGCCCCACCCCACTGCACTCTCATTTCTAACATAGACATATGCTCCACCCCATTGCACTCTCATTTCTAACACAGGCATATGCCCCACCCCATTGCACTTTAATTTCTAACATAGACATATGATCCACCACACTGCACTTCTTATTTCTAATGTAGACTTAGACATATGCCCCACCACACTGTACTCTCATTTCTAACATAGACATATGCCCCACCCCATTGCACTCTAATTTCTAACATAGATATAGACATATGTCCTACCCAATTGCACTCTCATTTCTAACATAGACATATGCCCTACCCCGCTGCTCTCTCATTTCCAACATAGACATATGACCCACCCCATTGCACTCTCATTTCTAACACAGACATGGACATATGCCCCACCCCAGTGCACTCTCATTTCTGACATCGACATATACATATGCCCCACCCCACTACATTCTAATCTCTGACATAGATATATACATTACTTTACCAAGAACTATACACTCAGTTGTGATTGTGTCCATGGTACATTTCATATTATGTGTTACCTACCATGCAGTTGCTATACTGTCCCTAGCATGATGCAGTGTATAGTTGTTCCTCTCTTACTCCACAACATCTCCAGCAAATGTGTCAGTTTATATGCTGATTCACTTTCTGCAAAGATGAAAGCTTGTACAAAGTAACAACTCATGAATGAAATCCACAGTACAGCTGATTTACACATATTTAACTATTGCTAGGGAAGTGTAAAGACACTAAGCAGCAATATGCTGGCCCTGCCAAGAAGGAGAAAACCACTACAGTGCTACATTGTTAGTGTCCAAATAACATCTGGTACAGCACCATGTGAAATCTGTCTTGCCCAACCTAATGTCCATCTACAACTCTGCCATCATTTCCAAGACTGCACATGCATTTTTTTTTTCTTTTTATGTGACAGGTCCCTGTGCTGTTACTATGCAAGCCTCCTGAATCATGAAACTTCAGTTCAAGGGGTGTTTGGAAAAGCTATTTATTCTCTATGTTGCAACAAGGCAGGAAGAGTAGGATATACTGTGATCTTATGCTAAATCTGTGGATCACACAAATAACCATGTTCCCATTCCACAAAGCACAAACTTGCTTGCACTATACAAAATGATTTACTAAACCCTGATCTAAGACAATGTGCACTTTGACGTGTATAATACATTCCTAGCTCGAGAGGACATTACTAATAGCATGAAGTTTTAAAAAGAGGCAAATTAGGATGTTTTAATTATAAGAATATCCACCAAAAGGAATTGCTCTAATAAGTCAAAATACACTTAAAAAGAAAGAATGAAAGGACTTAGACACAAGATACCACTTTCATCATTTCTAAAACAAAAACACGGAAATTTAATAGATGTAGCCATACACAAGACATTTCTTCTACAGCACACCTCTCAACTATACAGGTTTTCACAGAATATCCAGATTTTTGCCTCATATTTTGATCCATTTTTTTATAAAATTGCAGTTTTCTGGCAAAGTAGAGGCAAATCATTAAAAACCGAAGATAGAAAATAACGGCAGACATTTGAGTTTCAGACTTCATAACCTTAAGAAAATGCATTCTAATGCAAAACCTGTTATTATATCAACTTTCTAAGTTTGTAAAATTAGTAATTCAAAAATGTCCCTATTTTGGGGCCTTTGTCCCCCTTTTATTTATTGCTTTGTCCAGATTTCTTGCTCTAAGAGGATGAGAGGTATGTTCTACAGTTGTGCTGAGAATCCAAATGCCTTCTCCTTCGTAGTTATTATATGCCTTTACAGAAGGTATTCATATATCCTGCAATTGCCTTTGTAAACAAATAAATGTGTTATTTTGCCTTTAATGTCTACCAGTACAAACTCATCAGTTTCAGTTTACAATTTCTGGTTTTGAAAACATGGATTTCATCTGCATGTCTGTAGTTACTAATCATGCTCAGCAATTCGACACCTGCTTCAGTGTGCCTCAAATTATTTAACAGCATTCTATGTGAAACCACGTTGAAAGCCTGAAGTATAAACTGACCATGTCGCCTTCTCCCTTATCCAGTTCTTTGGCCTCTTAGTATAAAAGGTTCAACTGGGCTTGTTTGTCAGGCTCTACTATTTGTCAGTGTAGTTTGCTTTGCATTAAGCTGACTGCTCAGTTGAAAACTGATACAAATCTTCCCATGACAGAGCAGTTTTCTTTTGCTGTCGTACTAGCAAAGTAATATTTATTTCTACTATAGGGAAAGATCTCTGTATCACAGATTCACAAAAAAATGGTGCGCAATCATCCACCTGCCTTTAGATACCAGTTACTAATGTTATTATTGACAAGGTAGTAGCTAACAATTTATCTTATTTCCACGCTAAATGCTCAGTTACTGCTCCGTTTTTCATTTAATTCAGACTCCAGTATATCTAAAATGATTGTTTTAATAATTCTGAGTCCCCTAATGAAAAAACATATCATGTGTCTCACCTATTTTACCCATTGAAACTGCAAAGCATTTATTTGTGTATCTAATGCATCTATTCCTACAAGTTTCTAATGATAGTCTCTGTTGTCTCAAACAACTATTTCTAAGATCACATTATATCTCTTTATCCTAATATCTTACTGGATATTTAGACATTTTACTGACCTCATTCATCTTTCATGCACACATAATTTATTGACATATTTATTTCACAGGAAGTCTAAGGCCCTCCACTATTGTGACTGCCTTGAAACAACATCTAGTTTTTTTTTTATATATTCTTTGACACGTCTTATCAAGAATGGGTACAGTACTCTGTACATTCCTACTACAGTATAACAGACTGAGATGCATCTTATCAAGAATGGATACAGTACTCTGTATAGTCCTACTACAGTATAACAGACTGAGACGCAGCTTATCAAGAATGGGTACAGTACTCTGTATATCCCTACTACAGTATAACAGACTGAGATGCATCTTATCAAGAATGGATACAGTACTCTGTATAGTCCTACTACAGTATAACAGATTGAGACGCATCTTATCAAGAATGGGTACAGTACTCTGTATAGTCCTACTACAGTATAACAGGCTGAGACTTGTCTTATCAAGAATGGGTACAGTACTCTGTATATCCCTACTACAGTATAACAGACTGAGATGCGTCTTATTAAGAATGGGTACAGTACTCTGTATATCCCTACTACAGTATAACAGGCTGAGACTTGTCTTATCAAGAATGGGTACAGTACTCTGTACATTCCTACTACAGTATAACAGGCTGAGACGTGTCTTATCAAGAATGGGTACAGTACTCTGTATAGTCCTACTACAGTATAACAGACTGAGACGCACCTTATCAAGAATGGGTACAGTACTCTGTACATTCCTACTACAGTATAACAGGCTGAGATGTATCTTATCAAGAATGGGTACAGTACTCTGTATATCCCTACTACAGTATAACAGGCTGAGACACATCTTATCAAGAATGGGTACAGTACTCTGTAAATCCCTACTACAGTATAACAGGCTGAGACGCATCCTATCAAAAATGGGTACAGTACTCTGTACATTCCTACTACAGTATAACAGGGTGAGATGCATCTTATCAAGAATGGGTACAGTACTCTGTATAGTACTACTACAGTATAACAGGCTGAGACGCATCTTATCAAGAATGGGTACAGTACTCTGTATAGTACTACTACAGTATAACAGGCTGAGACGCATCTTATCAAGAATGGGTACAGTACTCTGTATATCCCTACTACAGTATAACAGGCTGAGACTTGTCTTATCAAGAATGGGTACAGTACTCTGTATATCCCTACTACAGTATAACAGGCTGAGATGCATCTTATCAAGAATGGGTACAGTACTCTGTATATCCCTACTACAGTACAACAGGCTGAGACTTGTCTTATCAAGAATGGGTACAGTACTCTGTATAGTCCTACTACAGTACAACAGGCTGAGACTTGTCTTATCAAGAATGGGTACAGTACTATGTACATTCCTACTACAGTATAACAGACTGAGACGTGTGTTATCAAGAATGGGTACAGTACTCTGCATAGTCCTACTACGGTATAACAGACTGAGATGCATCTTATCAAGAATGGGTACAGTACTCTGTACATTCCTACTACAGTATAACAGGCTGAGACGTGTCTTATCAAGAATGGGTACAGTACTCTGTATAGTCCTACTACAGTATAACAGACTGAGACGCATCTTATCAAGAATGGGTACAGTACTCTGTACATTCCTACTACAGTATAACAGGCTGAGACGTGTCTTATCAAGAATGGGTACAGTACTCTGTACATTCCTACTACAGTATAACAGACGGAGATGCATCTTATCAAGAATGGGTAAAGTACTCTGTACATTCCTACTACAGTATAACAGGCTGAGACATGTCTTATCAAGAATGGGTACAGTACTCTGTATAGTCCTACTACAGTATAACAGGCTGAGACGCATCTTATCAAGAATGGGTACAGTACTCTGTATAGTCCTACTACAGTACAACAGGCTGAGACTTGTCTTATCAAGAATGGGTACAGTACTATGTACATTCCTACTACAGTTTAACAGGCTGAGACGTGTCTTATCAAGAATGGGTACAGTACTCTGTATATACCTACTACAGTATAACAGGCTGAGACGCATCTTATCAAGAATGGGTACAGTACTCTGTACATTCCTACTACAGTATAACAGGCTGAGACATGTCTTATCAAGAATGGGTACAGTACTCTGTACATTCCTACTACAGTATAACAGGCTGAGACGTGTCTTATCAAGAATGGGTACAGTACTCTGTATATCCCTACTACAGTATAACAGGCTGAGACGCATCTTATCAAGAATGGGTACAGTACTCTGTACATTCCTACTACAGTATAACAGGCTGAGACTTGTCTTATCAAGAATGGGTACAGTACTCTGTACATTCCTACTACAGTATAACAGGCTGAAACGTGTCTTATCAAGAATGGGTACAGTACTCTGTACATTAATACTGCAGTATAACAGGCTGAGACGTGTCTTATTAAGAATGGGTGCAGTACTCTGTATAGTCCTACTACAGTATAACAGACTGAGATGCATCTTATCAAGAATGGGTACAGTACCCTGTATATCCCTACTACAGTACAACAGGCTGAGACTTGTCTTATCAAGAATGGGTACAGTACTCTGTATATTCCTACTACAGTACAACAGGCTGAGACTTGTCTTACCAAGAATGTATATTCCTACTACAGTATAACAGGATAAATTTGTGTCACAGAGCAATTTTCACTGACACATTTTGCTGCCACATATTTGTGACATTTATTTTAGTAGATTTATGCTGGATATTAATGATTGATTGATCATGACTGAATAATTTGTTACCCAGCCTGCAGATTAAGTAGAAATAAAAGGTGTTCACCTTCTTTTTCAACAGAATCCCCTTTGTAAAACATCAACATTCCTTTCTCTGCTGCTCACACATCCTTGTGGTATTTCAGGATATCACATTGCTTCCTTTTCCTCAGTGGTAGCCAAGATTATTTTTGTTATCCCACTCTCCATTACTGTATGTCGAAAATTGTTTTGTTGATTTTTTTTTTAATTACAATGCATTTGCATTTTGCATGACTCTGTTAACTGCATCTCCATTCATTTTTGAGTCCCCTAAATTTCAGATCTTTATCTCAGACTGTGATATCATCATTAAATTCAGATACTGCCTGCCAGCATATCTTTCAGTATAATGAATTTACAAGTTAGGATTAAACAGTTGCTACACAATGTTGTTATTCAAATGTTGTCTTCTTTGTTGCTACAAACTTGGTACCATTTGATAATTATAACAGAATCTCCAAACCATGATCTGCAGTTCCAGGGCTAGGAAAATGATCCCCATGTTTAAACTGTTACAGTGAAATATTTTTTTTATAATAAAAATGAATTTCATTAAATTTATGCTTTAATTTTAATCACATGCACTTTTCAACAACAACAAAAGAAAAATTCATGAAAACATAATTTATAAAACAACATACGGCACCTTTTTTCCACAACAGTATCATATACTCAAAAGAGGGTTACCACAGTTGTGAAAATACATGGGAAATAGCTTATTCTGTGCTTATGTCTGAGTTCTGTATTGGTTATAAGGGTGTATTTACTTATATATTTATTTATTTATTTATATATATATATCACGTTTGCACAAAATAAGCACAAAAGAAGTAATACAAATATGCCTGCAATCAAACGTCATTGTTTTATACATGTATTTAGTGACACATGGTCATAGAAATAATTTGTAATGTTCCTGCATATGGAGTCACATCGTAAACAAGTTTTATTACATTTAAAACACCCTACCATTGGAGAAATTTTACTTACATACAAACATCTTTAATTCTATGAATGCTTATTTTAAGATTTGATAACATACTTATGTACAGATTTAGAAAGTACTTCTGTTTTAAATTATGCTACTTACATTTATACATGCAGTTTGCTTTGGTGCATCTTTTAAAGTAAAAAAAATGTCTTTCAAAATTGTATTCAGAAGTTGTAGTCATAAAGTACCCACGGCTCTACATAATTTAAATGGAATGTTCTAAATCTGCAGACGTTTTTCTAGTGATTACATTTTTGTGACTCCACGAAAGTCATTACACCAAATTGCATTCTATTATAATTATAACAAGTACAAAATTCTTAAGAATGTATATTGATAAAATGTACAGCATTGATTTGTTTATACTGTTTGATATGCAAGGCAATACAAGAAAGCCTGTGGCTTTTAGTAAAATATCACAAAGTACCATAGCTCTCAGGAATGCTTAACATTCCTAAAGCTTCAGTGACAGCACAAAATTCATGCGGTTTTACAAAGCTAAGCATTTCACGTAACACCATTGCATGTGGTAAAACATGTATGTGTTTGTATTTATGTACACAATATATATGTGTACGTACTTCCACATCACACACACACACACACACACACACACACACACACACACACACACACACACACACACACACACACACACATGCATATACACACATATACTGAGTCTTGTATCCAATAGTAAATGATATGCTCCTTTAAAATGTATATGTACATTATTCTTCAGCCATAAACTTTTTTATTTCATCTGATGCCCGTGTCCCATATCCATTACCTCAATCATTCCTTCCACTGGGTTCCCTAAAAAGTGGAGGATAGAAATTTATGTGCAAGTTCAAGTAAACACACAAAACCCGCATAATCCACAAAAAGATTGAATAAAATTGCAGCTAATCCATGGTTTTGATTTTGTTGTGGTTTTCAACACATATGTAGTCCATTAGGTATCAGTCAATGATGCCATATATTTAATCTGTCAACTGTTGTACTGGCAGGCATTTAGGCTAGATCCGGGGCTTTGTAAACTGCTATAGCCAAATGTGGAGTGCTGTTTTGATTTAAGTCTTAGACTAGCCAAGCTTGAATTACAAGTGTCCCTATAGACACTATAAGGAGAAGCCGGAGGTCCATAGGGGCAAGCTGCTGAAGACATGGCAGAATTGAGGGATGAGCCACCAATGTTATTTATGTTATTGATATTATTTAAACTGGAGGCTGGCATGCCTGGCACTGCTGAATGTCCCATGGTAGATGACATACCCATTGATGAAATGCTGCTGGGTGCAGAGAACATGGTTTGTGAAGACAGTGGACTCATTGAGTTGAAAAAAGTAAAACTTTTAGTAGACAGTGGAGCTGGTGTTAGGCTTTTAGCTGCCCAGTTGTTATAATGATAACCGGTGTACATATCATCATATGGTTGCATTAGGCCATTGAACTGCGGAACATAGCCATTTTTGCACAGGTCCATCTGTTGGTTACGCTCCCTCTTTCTCCATTTAGCTCTTCGGTTCTTAAACCACACCTGTAGAAAAAAACACACGGGTCAGTTATATGTATAGGTTCACAAGTAGACTGGTGCAGAATGAAACTAAATGATTATATTATTGTATTTCTGAAAACTAATTTCTGAATGTTAATAATCAGAAGAAGCTATTATTCTCACATATACCCTCTGTCTATATTGCACATCGATTGTGTATACATGAATACCTGTAGATGTTACACAACAGCACTAGTTTTGTTAACTTGAGTTATTACTTATTAGGTTTTACTCACAATGTCTGAGTACACATATCATATAAACTTTTTTTGCTGTTTAATATTAGCTGTAAACTTACATGCTCTAAATCCATTTGTATGTTTTATTCATGTCATTCCTTTCACTATATGTTTTATTTTTGTAACAAGATCATAGCTAAAAGATTGTTATAATCTGGTTTACTTACTTGACAATAAAAGCATAAAATAAATTAAGAATAATGTTATAGTAAAACGTATTTTATCAAGAAAGGTTTATTCTCTGAGAATGTAAATAAATGAATGAATAAATAAAATAAATAAGAATGCTCTAGATTAATTGTATTTTTATTTAGAAAGGTTGAGTGCTGGTCAGTGTATTTACGATAATGAGTTTACCTTACTTTAATCTGACTTTAAAAATGGTGTGATAAACGTATTTGCTAATTTACAAATTAGGACCTTGGCAGTTTCAGATAGTTAGTTTAAATATAAGTTTAGTCAAATGGAAAATGTTATTACCTACAGAATTTTAAATATTTTAGTTATAATATCTGAAGAAAAAAATGGAACATTTTTTGCAAACATAATAATTAATGCCATATATTTCACATTACCCTCAAAATATTGTCTTCATTTTAAAAACATTCCAAATATTTATCTTGTAGAAGACAAGAGTGCAAATTAAGACATCTCATAGAACCAAAACACTAAAATGCAAACAAAACATTAGAAAATCAAAGGTTTGTCATGTAAATTATTTAGGTTTTCTTTCTGAATCATGTATATAAATAAATATTTCATGAGTGATTCAGGATATCAGATATGGTTACATATTGAATACATAGATGTTTACTTTATTTGATTTAGATTTATTTGATTTAAATAATAGCAATACTTCTGCTTACTTACTGGTTTATCAACATGAAAATAGCAGTGACAAACACAGACCTTATTCTTTGACTTCAGCTGTACTTAGTTACTTGCTTATTTAACTTAATAAGTAATTGCTTGTCCTCCTTTTTCATAGACAATCCTGGCGCTATTGTCATCCATATGTAATAAAGTGCCAGGGCTCTATGTTGTTGGTACCTCTGACAGCAAACCTCAGTCATACTGTATGATGGCCCTTAGAATGTAACAAAGGATAATTGGTAGAAATCCCTGTGGTTAGTCACTAAACTAGCTCCGACATGAGCACAAATGAAAACATGATGAAACAAAACAAAACGGCAAAAGCAGAAAGGACTATTTTGTCAAAGAAAGGTAAACAACTCTTAAAGCAATTAAGAGCATAAAACATTTATGCAACAATATCATGGCCATTTCTCATTTAAATTTATAATGATAACAAATGAGAACTGCAGGATAGGCCATATGCATAATCTTAGTGTAGCGTCACAGCTTCTTTACTTCTATAGTGCATGCACAGTCTGGTTATTTTATCCTAACCACACAACTGTACTGGGGTTGATGTAATTTATCAAGAGCAAGCTAACAAAAACTCTTGCTTTTGCATCTAATAAATTATGATTATGCTTTTCATTAAGTTTTATGGTTGTACATCTTTCCACATTTCTCACTTACTGTACAAATTATTTTAAAAAAGTTGATAAAACCAATTTTTGCATTAGGCACTGCATTTATTTCCCCTACAATCATACTGCTTATACTAACCATATCAGAGAACATCTGCTCCCCAAGATGCAGTGACATTAGTATGTTTTAGTCTCGTGTCAGTGCAATGCCCACCTTCCATAAGTTTGCAGAACCACAGTTTGAGCAGTTGTAATTCACAGAGGATTTCTTAAGTCTGCTTTGGTTAATTGCATACTCTTTGACCACAGTGGGTATAAGGAACTTCATTAGAGATTAATGCTAGTTTATCATACTTCATTAGTAGCAGTACTAGCAGCACCTCCCCAAAAAACTAAAAGTGTCCATTCATTATTCTTTTTTGCAAATGGATATTTATTGAAAGAAACACACTAGAATTGCTTGGTCATTCTGAATCATTTGGAAATTCTGTACATTGCATTAATTAATTTGTGTACTCTTTGACATTTCATTTTCAGATACAGGATAATGGAGTATGTATGACAAAGCACATTAAAGCACAAACATGGTCAAATACAGTTAATCAACAAAGTGCCAACCATGAACACCGAATCATATCACGATTTGAGTCAACATATCTATCCTGTCATTTTACTGGTAGTTTACTTTCATGTATCATTTCATTGGTGTAGAAATAAAGACCTAGTGTCACTGTTCAGTCATGAGCCAGTATGCTGAAGCACTTTTATTTCTTCACAGCAAATGAGCATATCTCCCATTATGCCTTGGTTTAAGACAGACTTACAAATATTTTTGACATGTTTCCTCTGTTCTTTTAGGGTTTCCCCTGGTTGGGTTGACTTTTGCTTTAACTGGCAGATACTCCTGAGGTACTTGTACATAAAAATGTCTTTTTATAACTTAATATTTTTATATCATAGCTTGACTCTCCACTTGTGCTGCACTGAATAACCCAAGCAAGGACAAATCATGACTAGAGCCAGTATATTCTACTTTATTAGAATGAATGCATTATTAAAGACTTACATGCCATTGTGTATTCATGAGTTAGTATGCCGACACACTTTTGTTTCTTCAGGTGAAATGTGCATCTCTCTTGATGAGGGTTTCTCTGCTGTTGGAGTCTTTTGCTCAATAAGGCTCTACAAAATACCCAGCTCTTAGCTTCCACTTGAAGGACTTTGAGTAAGCTGAAGGGTAACCTTGCAAGTATATTATTTATTTATTTATTTATTTGGCATTGTTTATTGGGAAAGTAGGACTGGGTAATGCTCATTTTCATCAGATGCCCAGGAAAAAAGCTCCATGTGCTTACACTGCTTATACTAAGTTCCAGTTAAACACAGTGTAATTACATTTCTTTTTACATTTATACACAAATAATAGTCACAGTTTATATTTCTATTTACATTCTACATATTTACATTTATACACAAAAAGTAGTTACATTTATACATTCTAAGATTTTACAGAGGTGGAAGTTACTAAAGAGAAAGCCCATGGGCAACTTAGTGGATTATACAGGCAGTAATTATGTACAAAACTTGCTTTGTCATTTCAGTGAGAGTTTGAGAGTATACTGTTTAAGGAGAGTACTTGGAGGGTATTGTATGGTGAACACAAAGTCTTAATGTTGTGGTGAGCATGTGCAGGGCCAGGATTGGTTAGGATGTTGTTTAAGCAGTGATTTAAAACTACCAAGTTTGTCAGAGAGTTTTATTTGTGTGGGGATACTATTTCAGAGTTTAGCAAGGCATTGGGAGTAGAGCGAGTCTCCTGCAACATTATTTGACTTATCTGTAAGTAATAAGAATTTTTACAAGAGTGGAGGTCCCTTGCTGGACAATAGCAGTATTTCATATATCTGTTCCTGGTTACAATGAGTAATGTCATCATACAGTTATTTTTTCTCAACCTTAATAGAAAGATTTCTGGGTTGTAATTAAAGTCTGTAAATAAGGAGGAATATTTTACTGTATCATCCATTTTCTTGGTATGACTGGTAATAAACCTAAGCTAAAAGTTCAGATAAGATTCTGATGCACAATTGGTATTGCAGTTTAACTGAATATTTGTCTACAAATATGATTTTTCCCTTATATTTATTAAGGATAAGAGAAATCCCTTGCCAGTCATGTTACAACAGTCTGACTTGGAACAGTGTTTATGTTATTGCAGGTCTATAGCACAGTACTAATGGATCAATGTGAAAGTATAGGAGTTAAAGTCCCAGGGTTGGGAGGGTGGCGTAATGGTTAAGGTGTTTGCCTTACAAACACAAAGTGCAGGATTTGAGTCTCACAAGGGATAATTGGCTCGGCTTTAAGTGGCTCTCAAGGGCAGTTAGCTTAGTACTAATCTATGATGCTGGGTCCTCCTTCTGTGTGTTGATACTATCTATTTAATCAAGAGAGCAAACAATTATTTTAAGCAAGTTAGACAATAATATGAAATAGCTATTTCAATGCATTTTTTTAAATATGGGACTTAGCGAAATTCTTAAAGTGGAGAAATTAGTGAAAAGATTGACTGGAAAATTAAATAATATGAAAGAAATTAAGTGGGCTGAATGAAAAACCCTAACATATCTGTATAAAGTTATGAGAGAATTGCATTATTAACAGGGGCATACTGGGTTGCTTTTAAAGAAAAATAGAAATTATGCAGACAAAGAAGGTAAGATAATTAAATGAGTGAAACTAAGTAATTAAATGCAGTATGTGACAAGGCTGCAGAGGTACAAGATGTAACATATAAGATGGAGAACAAATTGCTCAAAACAATAAGGAAAAATAAAGAATTTGACAATATGACAATTTTATTTTTAAAGGAAACAAAAGAAGAAATAAGTCATTTTGGGGCAAAAATATAAATGTGATGTTAATCACAAGAGAATTGGTTGTGAATAAAAATGTAAAAGAAAACAAGAAGATATTAAGCATTAGGCAGAGATAAAATTTATGACATTATTTTTTATGTTTTACTTCTTATTTTTTGTCAGCAAATCGGTTCCATTCATCATGTTTTGTTTTTCTTGGTTTTAAACATTTTACGTTCAGACACATTTTCATTGACAATTTTTCATTTTATTTTGGTCAGTTGTTTGATTTCAAAACATAATTTGTAAAGACCTGACTTTTGTATGCAGTAGCACTTTAAGAAGCTTTGAGATCAGCTTTTTCCCATACATTGATGTCAGCGAGTTTTAACCAGTTGGTTGGTCCATTCAAATGCACCATGTGTTGTTAATTGTGTATTTAAGGAGTTTTTTTACATTTGTTACCTTTTGATGTTTGTCTGAAGAAGTTCAGTTTTCTTGAACGAAAAGTGGATGTTAATAAAACACTTAATATTGGACTCTTTGCTGCTGGTTCTGCTGACATGGATTTTGTTTTATTTTTTTTACAACATTGCACTCTACTGGCCCAGTGAAGCATGTTGTGACCCTTTCATGTTAGAATTCGGCTCCACTACATCTGGATGAAGGTTTCATGCCCATTGTTTTAAGGCTAAAGTTTATGACCAGAATTTAGATGTCGAATGTACTTTATTGCACTGGTTTCTGTTAGAATATACATGTGAAATGACTTATATTGTTGTAAGTTTCTGAGCAGGTGGTAAATTGCTAAATAATGCAGTTTGTGGCCTGAGAACTCCAGACTAAGCATCAAAAATGATGCAATTTGGGAGGGCCTTAGATACATGTTTGTTAGTAATGTTTAAATATTTTTTCTCACAAGAGACTGGGAGAATTTTGATCTTGGATATCTAACTCAGCACTCTGCCTAAGCTCACATGTAAGTTTCTAGCACTGTGATTTCTTGTAGGAATAGTTAAAGCTAGTAAATATTAATTAGGTATTTTTCTTTGAAATCAGACCTGTCCTACTGTATTATTTTAAGTTTCTGTGTGATCTCTGAACTCTTAGATATCTCTGTGGTGTAGTAGTTTTGTCTTGCATTTTAATTATTATTAAATACTTTTAAAACCTTCTACCTGTGGCTGGTTTGTGTAGAGATAAGCTCTAGAGTACATTGCATATTTATAGAGGTTATTGTAATAGGCCAGTCTAAAGTAAGCCTTGACTTTTAGTCATACTACCGTTGGATTATAATATTGCACAGTAATAACTGGACACCATTTTAAGGGCCTTTTAGTAGCTGATATTATTAGCTGGGTGGTGGCAGTAATTACTACCGTATAGTCTGGGTAAAGGGGCACAGCTGGAGAATCTATGTCTGCCTTTCCTAGGAGTGTCTGTGAAGTTGTAAAAATACTTATTTCAAAGTGTGTGTGTATTGTGTCAGCTACTTGGCAGGGGCACGAAGCACTGGTTGGACAGAGAGGGTACTGGAGGTTCTAGCTTGCCCAGCTAGGCTGAGACCTGGGCCCTATAGCTGTGCCAGTGGGTGTCTTATTGGGGACCTGGTGAGCAAAGGAGCAACCAGCCCCAGACTGACTGTGACCTCTGTGTGCACTTAAGGGAAATTGTACTTTACTGTGTGTATTAATTATCCTTTCCTCTCTTCTATGAGATGACCTCCCTGGTGTTAGTGATGAGGATTGAGGCTCCTTGATTGATGGGACAGGGCACGGTCATCACAAGTGTTTGGCAGTGGTGGGATCTACTTCACATACTAATTGGCTTGTAGTGGTGTGGGGTAGAGCGAATTCCTGTAGCTTATGTACAGTGATCTCTAAAAGTGTTTGTACTCTAAAGCAGCCATGCAGTTTATACTCAGAGTTCAGATCACAATTGTTTTATTTCTTTTGCTAGCTTAGTGTTTGCCAGGGTGAGCAGGCAGCATGTCACCAGAAGAGTATGGAAAGCTGACAAGGAGCCAGCTGGCGGAGATGTGCCAGGTTAGGGGACTGGCGCATGGAAACCTGATTAAAGCAGACCTGACTGCAGCCTTGGTTACAGCTGCATCAGAAAACAGCAGCCTGGAGGACAATCAGACTGACAGTGGAGATACAATATCCTCAGAGAATGGACAGCTTAGCCTTTCTGCAGTGGACTTAAAAATCCAGCTGGAGCTAAAGAGACTTGAGTTGGAGGCCAGGCATATGGAACTAGAAGCAGCCGAAAAAATGAGGAGTCTACAAGCTGAGGAAAATGAACGGCAGAGGAGGCATGAGAGGGAAATGCTGACTCTTCTCCAGAGTCATGGAGGTAATGGGGAAGGGAGTAACCAGACCCCAGAATCACAAAAGGTCAGTAAATTTCTTCCACAGTTTAAAGAGGGGGATAATTTTGATAGCTTTATTCATATGTTTGAGAGGGTATGTAAACAGTATGAAGTTGACCAAGGGTTCTGGGTACGGTTCTTGACCCCCTTACTCCATGGTAAAGCTGTAACTTCTTTAGCAAAAATGCATGACACTGACTGTTTTGATTATACTGCTGTAAAAAGACATTTATTATAATGTTTTAAGCTAACACCTGAAATGTATAGGAAAAAGTTTTGTGAGCACAGATGCAAAGCAGATGAAAATGTATGTGAATATGTTGCTGAACTGAGCACTTATTTTCATAGCTGGGTGAGTGGATGCCAGGTCACCACGTCTGAAGGGCTGGCAGACCTTTAGGTAAGGGAACAAGCCCTTAGCACTTTGCCTGAGGACATGAGGATCTGGTTAGATGATAGACAGTGTGCTACTTCAGAGGAGTTGGGGAAGAAGGGAGACCTATACCTAGCAAGCAGAGCAGCCCTGCACAGGAAAGGGAACCCCAGTACTGCTCATGGGACTAAAGGAACCCATGGTGGGCAGCACAGACTGCCCCAACAGAATCTGCCAGTAGCAGGGGAAGCAACTAGTCCAGGTACATGTCCAGGAGCTAGGGTTAAATGTGTTGAATGCAACCAGTGGGGCCATGTGGCATACAGGTGTCTACAGATGCAAGGTGGGGAACCAAAGGTAAGGGAGTGGGACAAATATTTGCCCCATCTGTTGTTTGCTTACAGAGAGGTTCCCCAGGAATTCACAGGCTTTTCACCCTTTGAGTTGCTGTATGGGCATAGGGTGAGGGGACCTCTAGATTTAATTTGAGATGAGTGGGAAGGTGAGTGTGAGTCTCACAAGGAGTCTGTTGTGGCATACATCCTAAATCTCAAGACAAGGCTCAGGGAAGTCATGGGCTTGGCCCAGGATAACCTGGCAGAAGCCCAACAACAGAAAAAGATGTGGTATGACATGAATGCTCACGCTAGGGAATATGCTGTGGGGCAGCAGGTAATGGTTCTCATTCCGGTCAGACACAACAAGCTGCAAGCAGCTTGGGAGGGACCCTACAAGGTAGTAAGAAAGGTAAGTGATGTTAACTACATGGTGGAAGTGCTAGGCAGATGGCAAGGGCATAAATTGTACCATGTTAACATGATGAAACCTTACCATGATAGGGAGGCCCTTGTGCTGAACATTTGCAGTGGATTGCAGGAGTATGAGAGAGATCTTGTGACTGATCTCCTTAGTGAGGCTCGGACTGACACCTCGGTAGAAGGGATAGCAGTGTCCCAGCAACTATCTCCTACCCGGGTTCAAAAAATCCGAGCAGTATTGCAGGAGTTTGGGGGCATGTTCACCAGGAAACCAGAGAGCACCCACCTGGTGCAGCACCAGATGGATACAGGACCACAAAGGCCTATCAGGTAGGCCCCTTATAGGGTGCCTGAGAGAGTCAAACAGACTCTGAGGGAAGAGGTACAGGAGATGTTGGAACTAGGAGTGACTCAAGAGTCCAACAGTCCCTGGGGCTCACCAATGGTGTTGGTGCCAAAGAAGGATGACAACACCAGGTTTTGTGTGGATTACAGGAAATTAAATAGTTACACAAAGGCAGATGTTTACCCCATGCCTAGACCAGATGAGGCCCTACAGCAGCTGGGTGGGGCTAAGTATCTTACAACCATTGATCTTACCAAGGGTTACTGACAGGTACCCTTGACTCCCAGTGCTAGAGAGAAGTCAGCCTTTGTGACTCCTTTTGGCTTGTATCAGTTCACAAAGATGCCCTTTGGGATGAAGAATGCCCCAGCGACTTTCCAGAGGCTGGTAGATCATATCTTAGCAGGAGCAGGGGGGTTTGCCCTTGCTTACATGGATGATATTGCTATCTACAGCCATTCTTGGCAAGAGCACCTTCAGCATGTCAGGGAGGTGCTGGGCAGACTACAGAGGGCAAGGTTGACCATTAAGCTGAGCAAATGTCAGGTGGGTATGGCAGAGGTCTCCTACCTAGGACATAGTGTGGGGAGTGGTAAGATAAGGCCAGAACCTGCCAAAGTGGAAGCCATTTAGGCATGGCCTGCACCTGTTACCAAAATGCAAGTGAGAACATTCTTAGGGACAGCAGGGTACTTGAGAAAGTGTGTTCCCAGTTATAGTACCATAGCTGCTCCCCTCACATACCTGACAAGGAAAAACAGGCCAGATAAGGTAGTGTGGACCCCAGCATGTGAGCAGGCATTTCAGAAGCTTAAGGAAGCTTTGAGAGGACCCCCTGTGTTAGCTAGTCCAGACTACAGCAAAAACTTTGTTGTGCAGGTGGATGCTTCAAACCATGGGGTGGGGGCTGTACTAAGCCAGATTTCTTCAGAGGGAGAAGAGCACCCAGTGGTTTATCTCAGTCATAGGCTCCAACCCAGGGAGGAATGCTATGCAGCGGTAGAAAAGGAATGTCTAGCCATAGTGTGGGCACTACAAAAACGTCAGCCTTATCTGTATGGAAGAAAATTCACTGTGATGACAGATCACAACCCTCTAACATGGTTAAACAGAGCCAGTCAGATAATGCCAAGTTGCTAAGATGGAGTTTGGGGTTGCAAGCATATGATATGTCAGTGCAACACTGCAGTGGGAGTAGCAATGCCATTGCAGATGGGCTCTCAAGACAGGGAATGGAGTGAGGTACACCCAGATAGACCTGACACTCTCAAGTGATGTTTCACAAGGGGCACTTGAAAATTTGCTTGAGTTCCCCGGGGGGAAGACATGTGGCAATTGGGGAGAGATGGGCGAAGGTTGCCAGCCTAGTCAAATAGAATTTGATATATAATTCTGGCATTTGTAAATAAATGTAAAATACAGGCATGTTTTCTTGAGTGTAAAAGACTACTGTGAAATGTGGAACTGCAAAATATGTGACAACATTGCACTCTACTGGCCCAGTAGATGTTGTGACCCTTTCATGTTAGAATTCGGATCCAGTGCGTCTGGATGAAGGTTTCATGCCCATTGTTTTAAGGATAGTTTATGACCAGAATTTACATATGGAATATGCTTTACTGCTCTGGTTTCTGTTAGAATATACATGTGAAATGACTTATATTGTTGTAAGTTTCTGAACAGGTGTTAGATTGCTAAATAATGCAGTTTGTTGCCTGAGAACTCCAGAATAAGTGCTAAGTGTCTGAAATTATGTAATTTGGGAGGGCCTTAGAAACATGTTTGTTAGTAATGTTTAAATATTTTTTTCTCACAAGAGACTGGGCACATTTTGATCTTGGATATCTAACTCAGCACTCTGCCTAAGCTCACATGTAAGTTTCTAGCACTGTGATTTCTTATAGGAATAGTTAAAGCTAGTAAAGATTAATTAGGTATTTTTTTCTTTGAAATCAGACATGTCCTATTGTATTATTTTAAGTTTCTGAGTGATCTCTGAACTCTTGGATATCTCTGTGGTGTAGTAGTTTTCTCTTGCATTTTAATTATTATTAAATACTTTTAAAACCTTTTACCTGTGGCTGGTTTGTGTAGAGATAAGCTCTAGAGTACATTGCATATTTATAGAGATTATTGTAATAGGCCACTCTAAAGTAAGCCTTGACTGTTAGTCATACTACCGTTGGATTATAATGTTGAACAGTAATAATTAGACAGTCTTTTAAGGGTCTTTTAGTAGCTGATATTATTAGCTGGGTGGTGGCAGTAATTACTACTGTATACTCTGGGTAAAGAGGCACATCCGGAGAATCTGTGTCAGCCTTTCCCAGGATTGTCTGTGAAGTTGTATAAATACTTATCTCAGAGTGTATGTTGTGTCAGCGACTTGGCAGGGACACGAAGCACTGGTTGGACAGAGAGGGTACTGGAGGTTCTAGCTTGCCCAGCTAGGCTGAGACCTGGACTCTATAGCTGTGCCAGTGGGGAGTCTTATTGGGGACATGGTGAGCAAAGGAGCAACCAGACCCAGACTAACTGTGATCTCTGTGTGCATTTAAGGGAAATTGTACTTTACTGTGTGTATTAATTATCTTTTCCTCTCTTCTATGAGACATCCTCCCTGGTGTTAGTGGTGAGGATTGAGGCTCCTTGATTGCTGGGCCAGGGCACGGTCGTCACCCCCCCCCCCCGCCAAAGCTACAATCTGATCTTGTTCTAAGTGCTGTGAGATCATTTACAGTCATCTGGGCTACTAACATCTCTAACAGGTGGGACACTAATTTAATGTGTCATCCACAGGATGGAACACTCATAACTGCAGCACCACACTCTTAAGCTACAGTATAATATTATTATTTGAAAATGAATCCGAGCACATAGTGTGAGAATATAACCCAAAGTCTTCTGATCATCAGGCAAAAAGGCATGTATGCTATCCGTTAAGACACTGACACTGAATCTTTATGCAGCATACCCCTCCATATATACTTCAGCACACACACACACACACACACACACACACACACACACACACACACACACACACACACAAACACACAAACACACAAACACATATACACATATGAATTTTTAATCTCAATTTATATGCATAACATCATCATACCTAGTGAGTAAAATAATTATTTAAGAATGCATCTGAATGTGATGGATTGACCACCACTTTCGGTCCTCCAAATGTTTTTCTCTAGTAAAATACATGCATATATCCCCATATATCTCAAATATCTGCCTCTTATTTGAGACCAGAAGAGGAGAAGGAGAGATGATACTGGTGCACAAGATCATGTCAGGAAGATATGAAAGACTCACTCTGAGCAAGAAGGACAGACAGGTAAAGAAAGTGCACAAGCACCAATTGTAAAGACTAACTACTCACTGATCTTCTATTTAGAGAGAGGATTGTGGACCCATGGAATGGACTACCAGAATGGGTGTTGGAGAGAGCATCCACAAAGGCATTTAATAGGGCATGGTACAGTTGTAAAATGGTAAAGGGGAAGGAAGGGTTAAAGGTGAGAAAGAATGTCATATGCACTTCTAAGTAACTACTAGGTAGGAGTATTTTCTTATTTGCCTTTAAACAAATGCAATGTGAAAACTGAGAAATGGCAAACTGCTATGCATTTTATTGACCACTCTACTCAAATATTTTATCTATCCCAGCTTGAGTGGTCATGTGAAGACATGAAGCATTATCAGAAATATATCTGGACTTCTTTGCAAAAAGGATTACAAAAGATGTCACATGATAAACCACCAGAAGAATTTTCAATCTTCACTGAAGGACTTAACCTCTGCAGCTGTCCAAATGGTACAACAATGTTGGCATGTAAAGTGGCAAACAAAAATGACTACCAGCTATGGAAGTCTTTTAGTATGTCTAAGCATATCACACAGTAAACTAAAACTCTACACTGAATTTCTTAGGGAAGTAGCATAACTTTGTGACATTAAACTAGGAAAACAGCAAAAAGAGCAAAGAAATGGAGAACGGGGAATAATTGACATTGGTTCTAGAAAATAGAAAATTCCAGCTGTTCTTTGGAGGAAATATTTAGATCAGCTGCAAACTTCAAAATGAAGAAAAATAGCACAAAGAAAAACAAAGAAAAGAATGAAAACAAAAAATCTAAATGCAGCTGTTTGTAGTCATTAAAAAATCTGTCACATTTTGAATGAGGTGTGTTTTAAGACTTTTAACAATGCACACTAATCTATTTATTAATCGTATTTCATTTTATCAGTTTATTACTCAGACTTTTAAGGGTCTCCATTGACTGGACTTCTCAAAAATACCCCACAGAGAGAATTTTCTCTTCAAAAATAAGTCCAAGTAATTTTAATATAGGTACAAACCAAATTGGAAGCCTACCCTTGAAAATTCTGCAGTAGGCATTTAACATTTTTTTTTGTTTGCCTACAAGCCCCCTGCAAACTGCTGACCAAAATAGGTGCTTTTTTTCTTTGGGATAAACTATCTCTGACAAATACAATACAAACATAAGAAGCTGAAATATTACTCAGAAAAAATAAATACATAAATAAATAATAATAATAATAATAATAATAATAATAATAATAATAATAATAATAATAATTAAATGTAGCTGTCACAGTGGATGATTTATGCATTTTCCTGTCATCTTCATATTATATGCTATTGTGGTTTTATATGTTAATTTTTTTAACATTCTCTGTTCTTCGCTAAATATGTAAATAGCACTATGCCTTAGGCCTTTAGTTTTCTTATGTAAATAGCATGTTATGCTGTTGAGACAACATAATTTTATTTTATGCTTCTGTGTGTTATTTGTGTTAATAGTTAGCACCATGGAAATTAGGCCTAATCTTTCAAATGTGACTCAGCACACTACACTTCTTTGGGTCCCTACTTTTTGCATGCAGTTGCATGCTCATAGTTTATGTACCAGAGATCTCTTGTACTAATATAGTGTGAATCCAGAAGGTAATCACACCACCTGAGTGTAAGTCTTACACTTCTGCCTGTTCAGGCTGCATGTTCTTTTTCTTTTTGTATGATATTCCAACATAATGTGTACCATTTCTCTTCTGTCTCCTAATGCCTTGAGCCCATTGTATCCTTAGCTTTAATATGATATGTATATAAGGTTATGTATTAGCTTTTTTTTTGGCAGTCTTTCACTGCTTTTGACTTTATATTGGGTCATGGCTGTGAAAGAAACTGACAAAAATGTACTTACTCATTTGCTAAATATAAGTAAAAATAATGCTTCCAAATGAACGTTTCTCTTTCTCTCTCTTTTATTTATTTATTTTTTTTGTAGTGGGGTGAATGTGAAGTGAGGACTGGAGGGCAGAAATTAGTGTTCTGTTGGGGTGGATTGTAATGTAGTTTGAAATGTACCTCATCCTCATCAGGTGATTTGAAATTAAATACTGAGTTGCAGGAAGGAATATTTTCAATTCTTGCATGATGCATGATGCTGCAGGGTGAACTCATTTTAGCAGCCTTCATGAGAGTAACATATTCCTTAAACCTTTTAGAATCTATAGGCCTACACATTGCAAATTCAATCAAAATGCAACCTAGGCTGACCATTAAGAAGAACACTTTTTAGGTACAATAACACAAACACTTTTATCTTCTTGCAGTAGCTATAACACCACTGCGGCCTGGTATCTTGCTCCAGCTTAGACTAATGTTCACCTGTTCAGGGTTTTGATCATGCCCTGTCCTCAATAGCTACACATATTTAATGTTACAAACATCTAGTTAGAGATATTTCACAAAAAATAGTCACAGACTGACACTCCTAACCTTCTGGGATTCCACAGAGCTACTTGTTAGCTTACGTCTCATATCATCTGTTTTTCCATCTGAACCACAGTTTGACATGGAAAATCTTTACTGATGTCTTCATAATTGTAGAGGTTCAAGACTTGGTGCTTACAAATTCGAATCCACTTTGGTTAAGCAGCATCCTTCGACCTGCACTGATTAAGTGATTTGAGCAGACCTTCCATAATTCATTTCCATCCTTTCCTATTTTGCATTTCCAGTGTCCACAGCTGTTGCAGATTGGAGTTTAGCTTTTTCTGGCACCATTACAATGTTATTCTGAAGCCAGGTAAATGGCTAGTAAGTTACCATGATGACAAGAGAGCTCTCTTTTTAAGATAATATGGTGAAGTGTCTGAAGCTAAAGTCTAAAATAAAAAACATATAGTGCCAAGGTGACAAAGTCTGAAATGATAATGAATGAAAAGCGTCTTTCAGGAAACTACAAGTTACCTTTGAAGACTTTCGGACTTTCTTTGATTTATGCTGAGTCACTGTTTCTGTTTTTTTTCTTCTGACTAGTTTTTCTGAAGTTGATCTGTATATGATCTTTAGTAACTGGCACTTGCATACGCTTCTTGCTTAGTATTATTAGCGTGCATTCTTTTAGTATCCAGTTTCATATAGCAGGCTTATTCATGTACTAGAGGTACTCACATTGTACATTTTACTCCAGTACTGATACTGGCATTTAATATTTGCTTTTAAATGTGTCTATTCCAATGTCTTCTGTCTGCACATTCCACTTTGCATTTCACCTGCTCTTGCACACAACTATATGTAACTGATACTGCTTCTGGTATAAACACATGAAATATTCTGCATACTCATTTCTTTAAGGGGGTTTTGTACTGCTGCTCTATTTTGTGTCATTTGGTCCAGGATGTGGCTGTAAAGTATCCATTTTGGATCAGTCCATCCACATAGTTAACAAGCTCACAAATATTTTTCAGGCTGCCATATGTTTAAGACCAGAAACTGGAAGATACTTACAAGTATAACTACTCAGCCTTGGCACTGCATGCAATAAAAGACCATAAACTCACATGTAGTTAGCAGGAGCCATTTTCCTGTAACACAGTGCCATACAACTGCAATAACACTGATACAGTCTATCTTTAACTCTGTATACCAGAAGGCATTTGCAGTCACTACTAGACACAAATATAAATCTGCCACAGTTATACACAGTGCTAGTTCTGTAGTAACAGACACAGATCCATGCAGAAACACAAATTCATTTAAATACATACAGCCAAGCTTGCTGGTATAAATAAAGATTGTTCTGGACACTGACACTAATAAGCAGGCCAAAACCCCTATCTTATAAAAGTACAAAAAATGCAAGCGAAAACCACTTTGAAAGAAAACAGCACAGGCTTTAATAACTGTAAGTGCTTTCGGTTAAGCAGATTGCTTCACCTTTATCAGACAAAATAGTAATGCTCAATTCTTGATTTAAATAGTAATTAAGACAATTTACTTAATTAAATAATGAAATAATGAGCACAACAAGTACCTCCCACTACTACAACTAAATATGATACAAATTCAAACTCTCTATTTATACTCGTTTAAAAAATAAAAATAATAGTATAAAAAGTGTTACATAAAGTGAATTAACTGTAACACTAAATCTCATATTATTGAGTTATACTCTTGTTCCTTAGATCCTAAACATTAAACAGAGTTCATGCATACAATAATAAATGATAATAAAATCATATTTAAATTCTTATTTTAATCTATGCATTTACAAAATGGATGTAAAAGGATGCCTGTTCTACATACATACAAAACCCCTATCTTCATAACTGTTTAGTTTGCCATTTTAATAACCTTAGTAAAATTGAAAATTTTAGTATTCTCTGTACAATTTGGCAATGTGTATAAAATGAACAATCAAGGCTCAAGTTCATAGGTTCATAGGTTGGTACTAGGCTATCAGCCCTAGGGCCTATACAAGTCTAGCCATAACAATTCCCTGGCTATTTCTTCCCACACTATTTACTTCCCTGGACCCCTGTCTAGCAGGGCGACTGACTTGATCCCCGGGGTGAATTTCCTTTCTCCCATCCAATCGTCAAGGTTCCTTTTGAAGAGGACCAAAGAGGCACTCTGCTTGACATGTATGGGCAATCTATTCCAGAGTCTGGGGAGTCTCTGGGTCAGGAACCTATCCCTCCAGCATGTTTTGTTTATTGTGATGACAAGGTTTAGATCCCTGGAGCGTGTGGCTCTGAGGGATTGGGATTTCTTTAAGTGTAGCATGTCCAACAGCTCTGGGTTTGACATGGCCTTGTATGTTAAGCAAACATCACCTCTGAGTAGACGATATGTGACAGAGTATAGCTGGAGTTTTTTAAGGTGGTCAGCATAGGGCATCTGCTTTAGGCCTGTGATTCTTTTAGTGAGGTATTTCTATGGCCTTTCCAGTTGTTACAGATGTCTTGAGAGGTACATACCAAACGGGGCATTGTATTCTATAATGGGGCTTTAAAAAGCTAAGACTAACAATTGCACGCTAGTGCTCTACTAGGATATTTGAAATTTTAGCTAGAAATCATATTAGTACACATTCCTGGGCCTCACAGTGTTGTTTGGGAAAATAACTATTTCCCACATTATCAAACCTTTCTTACAGAAACCCCATTTAGCTTTTTTTCAGATTACATGAATATGTTTTCAACTGCTCGTAATTTGCTACAACAAATGAAGTAACCCTGCAGAAAAGGCTACAATGTGCAAAAGAAGACTGAATTACTTTTCACTGCTAGCCAATTAAGCTACAGTTTGGTATGAATAAAAAATATCCAGTTGCATTTAAATATGTTAAATAAGAATTTGCAGAATACAGTTATGAAATGCAAACATCTCTTTTTTATTTTATTTTTTGTGATTTGATTATATAATAAGCACTTTTCAAATAAAATGTTTTATTTGTTTTAGTACACCATTTTTCTTCTAATGCACATCATACATATTCCATTACAATATACAATTTAAAACATTTCAACTAACAATAGGTAATGCACTTACTATGTTGAGTCAATCCCTAGTCAGTGAAGTTCTAGTCAATCACATTTCCTGTTAACCTCAGTCCTGTCTTTATCAACATTGCAGATACAACTTCTCTAACAAACACCTGTTTTTAGCACTCTGCTAGAAGTTGCATGAATATTACAATTACTACTCTTGCCTTATCATCTGTAACAACTACTTAATTTGTAGTATTCTGTTAAAAGTTGCATGTGAAATACTATTTTGCAGAATATATGTTAGGTATTTACCTTTATCATATCAATGGGGACGCGTATTGTTGCTGTAAAAAGGTAGTGCAAATTGTATTTTCAAAATCTAGGAAATTGTTTAAAAACTGTCAAAAATAAAGTATTTTTCTTATTATTTTTTACATATTTTTTGCAAACACTAATAACAGATTTTTTTTTAATTATTTACTTGTGCCCCAAGAGTTGCACCTTGCAAACATCAGAATTTCAAAGGGGAAAAATTAATTGGCCATTGGGACCAAATAAGACTGAAGTGTTACTTATCCAATTCGCAAAGGCTGGCGATGTGATGATTGGCTCTAGATGATTGTCGCAGTGGATGTGACACCCTAACCCCATGTGCAAAAATGGAAAAAAATGGCTGTGGATGGATGGATGGATGGATGGATGGATGGATGGATGGATAGTTAGGTGGGTGGTTGGAGATTATTTTAAAGATCTTGTATTTTTTCCAATAATAGTAATCATGACATTTGCTGTGGTCTAAATCATGCATACACTTGTCATGCTGTATGTCTATTACATTAAATAAAATGTTTCGGACAATATCAGTACAAGATTAACAAGATTCCAATCATCATTATAGTATTTATTATTATTGTTGCTGTTATTATTATTATTATTATTATTATTATTGTTGTTGTTGTTGTTGTTATTACAGATTTAGAAAGTTCATCTTAAGATAATTTTTAATGCAAAGGTACTGAAGTACACTTTCTTAGCACCTCATCATCCTGTCAGTCTTCAAGATATGAGATCAGCGATGGGGCCAAAAATTACAGTTGTATATACATGATGCTTGAAAGAAATGGCTATTTCAGTGTGATTTTTTTTCAATATCTGAATTTATATGGAGAGTGTTTATAGGTTTTAAGCTCCCAGATGAACTTCAGTTTCTGCAACAGTTTTTTTTTTTTTTTGTAAGAGCAAACCGGCTGCTTTCTACTTCCCCCAAAAGACTCATTGGCTTAATAAACTAAGATAAACTATGTTTATTTGATTGTGGTGTTGTATTTTGACTACAATTATAAGTCGGTGTGCTTCTGTTTTACAGAAGGTAAGGTTATCCGGCTGTTAGGGACATTTCGGCTGCAGCCCTTGCACGTCTGTGGTGGGACAAAACAAATCGCTTAAACAGACGATTGTTATTTGAGTGGTCCTAAAGCTGCTATTTTAACTTGCTAAAATAATAAATACATAAATAAATAAATATGCCACAAGGGTAAGTATACAGTTTAAAATAATCTAATGCTCCTAAATTATTTCCTTGGTCCACTTTTACATTGTCCGTATGTTTAGCTTTAAATTTTAGAGCTGATTTGGAGAAATGAACTAATGATAAAGTAATAAAGAAGAATGGTTACAATTGTTGATATAAATATACAGTGTTACAATTATTTCCTTCTTCCACATTTACATTGTCCGCATGCTTCCTTTAAATTTTAGAGCCGATTTTGAGAAATGAACTAATGATAAAATAATAAAGAATGGTTACAATTTTTGATATAAATATACAGTGTCACAAAACCATAGTATTAGTCAAACTTGGTAATATAATCAGCCGTTATACGTTTGTGTTGCATAGGAGCTACACACACATGCACACGAACACACACACACACACACACACACACACACACACACACACACACACACCAACAATTGCAATTAAAGTTTTGCTGTTTCGTGGGTTGGACTTTATGCACTTACTCTCCTGAGACATTCAACAGGCACTCGACTTACATAAAGCATATCAGAATTATGAAGTTTCACCTAAACGCTTCGGTATCATTTAATGTGTGTGTGTGTGTGTGTGTGTGTGTGTGTGTGTGTGTGTGTGTGTAAACTCAAAAATGTAAGTAAAGGAACACTGAGGACCGGAGTTCCGCTGTGGCGACCCCTGACCGGGAAAAGCCGAAAGGCACAAACAAAAGCTATGCCAGCACAACCAGCTATTTTCAATGTATTCCAGTTTTAAAGTGAACTCATACCTCTCAACTATTTAGATTTTCGAAGAATGTTCAGATTTTTTACTCTTGTTTTTTGGCCTGTTCCTCATAACATTTTTTTGGCAAATCCCTGAGGATTGAAGTCACTTAAATAATGACATACATGTGAGTTTTACACTTCATATCCTTCAGAAAATGCATGCTAACACAAACCCTGTTAATTTACTAACTCTCTGAGTTTACTAGAGCAATACTTAATATCTGTCTGTATTTCTTAACCTTGTCTCTCCATTACTTTTAACTTTGCAGAGATTTCTTGCAATAAAAGGTTGAGAGGTATGGTTAACAACTATACATATGATAACTATGCAACGCAAAGAAATACGTGTATCAAAAAACTGGCAATCGACGTTGACAATATGGTAATGTACTCTGACATATAAATAAAATAGTAAAAATAAATAAATAAAACAAAATCAAGTTAAATTTAGACCAGGGTGCCAAAGTATACAGGTCTCTGGAAATAAAGTTCCATAATTCCTTGTTTTTTTTTTTTTTTGCACGTCTCCTCACACCCACCTTAAAAAGGCTGATAGAATGTTAAAGCACGCTCTGGGTCTAATACCCTCTAATAGTGCAATAATTTACTACAGGAAAGTCCTAATTGCACATGGCAACTGAAATCAAACATCAATTGCATAAATAGTAGCTGAGTAACTAAATATTTAACTATAGGTGTAGTCTTATAGTGTGTTACAAAATTATGATAAGAGGCACTGTAAAATAAGCAATGAATAAGCTATGATTGTTGCGCCCTTGTTCAAAATTGTAATAAAATGCGACTGTTTAAAAAGTTAAGGAATACTACCAAGATATCAAACGGATTCATCCCAATCCGGGACCCCCCTCCCGTTTTTAAGCCTGTCTGTTTTGAAGGAAAGTTGTAACCCGGTACAGTCTTATTTCCAACCAGTTCAACAGACTTCCAAATAGTCCAACCGGTGGCTATTAATTTTGTACAAATGTTCTTTTAAGTACAAGTGTAAACTCTTAGGCATATGTATTAAAACGATAAGGTAATTAAAATGTGATTTTAGTTTGATAAAAATAAAAAGTAAAGTGGTAAAGTAATGAAAGTTTCAGAAAACATTACTCGTCTGTGTCAGTGAAATTGGGTCACAAATAATTTTACAGACGTCAGTGCAGGTTATTAATTATGTTTGGCACAAATTATGTAGACTGCATATATAGTTTTTAAATTAAGCTTAAAATGAACAGTAACACTTTTCACGGGGTATAATGTCCTTCGCCTCCTATTAATGATTTAATACAGACAATAAAATAGCAAATTGCTCTGCAGGGCTTTGATTGTGAAATGTTGTCAACTTTCTCCGGCAGGGCGAACAGGGAAACCGGGTTTTTGGTATATGATGTTATTCATGCCTCTCAATCTCTCAGGGCAAGAAATCTGGACAAAGCAAAAAAAAAAAAAAATGGGGGGACATATTTAGAAAACAAATTCCAGCAGCAAATGGTAGTAGCAGTTTAGTTAAAATGAGCTTTTTTCAGCTCCATGGACCTAGACCCTTTCTCACTTTCCATATTACTTTGACTTTCAGTCTTAAATGTAAGGATACATTTACAATTGCTCTAACTACTAAACACATCATACTATATTTTATTGTCAGCTACCTCCCCTTTCTAATATTTCCATAATTAAGCTGCCTCTTTTCTTTTATTGACATTTGATTTGTTTTTCATTATTTTAATTGTTATAAATCGCAGGTAATACTGCGGTATAGTTTGCAATGTTATATCTCTGTTATATACGCTTAAAGCTTGTGTCTATTTCTAAGATATAATCAACATTGCTATGCAAGCTATGTACACGCTCTGTTTCTAAGTTATGTTTTTGTATGTTACTGTAAAACTTTTTCTCTCATGTATGAACACCTACATACAGTTTGTATTCCTTCTGAGATCGTTCAAATGTTTTTCATGCATATGTCAAAACTGTTTTGACTTTCCGGTAAACAAAGATATATATATATATATATATATATATATATATATATATATATATATATATATATATATATATATAGTGTGTGTGTGTGTCTTTGCAGGTTGCTAAAAGAAGGTTTTGTGGAGCTATTATTCTATAGTTTCATATATGGTTGCTGTTAATTTGATCTGTAAGATCATGCGATTGTGTTTTTGTTCTACCAATGCAAATAGACTGTGTATATAAAATCATTAAAATTCATTGCAGTAAAGATAATTTGTTTTAATTCACTTAGAGGTGTTGTTGTTTACTAACATAATTTAGCAGACATTTTAGGTGTTTGTGAGCCGGCCTTCCCCACTATATGGCTGTACTCCTATAAATGCATGTAAAACAAGTATGTACTTAATTTCATAGAGCATTTTTCCCATGTGCAAAATCCCCTGTGGTATACTTGAATTTGTGCAACTGCCCATAACAAACAGGGAGGTCTGGTGTGTGTATAAATATGTCAGTTTGGTGCTTCATTATCTACGGCCTTTACAGTAACCACTTATACAGGGAAAATCAGTGCAATTGTTATTTGTTATTATGTATTTGTAATGCGTAAAATGATTGTTTTAGTAATATTTTATGGTTATTTAACATTTTAGAAAATATTTTGTGTTGAAATGTATAACCTTCTTTTGCGAACCGAAATCTCTATGAGTTAAAGGTTTTCAGTGTGTTGCTAATTGTATTTATTATTGAATCTATGCCCCTTATGTATTGTGTTACCAGTTAACTGCTTCATGGTTTCAGTGACTATGGTTTTCAGTATATTGTTGAATGTATTTACTACTTAATCCCTGTATGTACTGCCACTTTGACCTAGGCTTGGCTGAAAAGAGTCCCATGACCAGCTTACATACCCAGCTAACAAACAAATAAATCAAGTAGTTAATTAATAAGGCTTGGGCGCCAGTATAAATATTTTCACATTGAATGTCTTCGTTGCATTGTGGCACTGAGAAGTTTAAGTCTGAGGATCTATATAGTAAGAGTTATACCGGAGTAATCGCCACAGATATTTTGCTGTAGATTTACATAATTTTGTATTCCTTTTTCTTTTTGTCACAAATGCTATAAAACAAAAGTGGATAACATTAGATACAATTAGCGTGAATACATTGTTTACGTTTTTATCAGTTTTCTTTAATCACATTTCCCTCTCTCTTAATTTGAACACTATTGTTTATTCTAAATATTTAACTTTTATAGCAGTTGTGGGACTCCGTAAGACCAGTGTTCATGTAAAGGATTTTGCTTTAGACTTCTTTGTGATTGTCTTGTAAGTCATCTTATTTATTTGTTTATTTATTTATTTGTTTATTTATTGATTTATGCGTGGCATTGTTGGTGTATTACCTCTCAGATGTACAGATTTTAGCAGAATGTCCAGATTTTTGCCTCATATTTTTTGGTCTGTTACACACAAAATTGTGATTTTATGTTAAATCATTGGTAAATCATTGAGAGTTGAAGTCATAAAATAATGACACACATTTAAGTTTCAGACTTCATACCCCTTCAGAAATTTCATCCTAATGCAAAACCTGTTATTCTATCAACTTTTAAGTTTGTAAGAGCGATATTTCAAAAGTGCATATTTTTGATCCTTTGTGCCACCATTATGTATGGCTTTGTACAGATTTCTTGCTCTGTGAGGCTGAGAGGTACGCTGATAGTTCAATGCATTCTCCATAATTAGCGTGGATAACCGATGAGTGAGCAGACTGATTTGAATGTGTTCGTGCATACCTGGCAAACGTTAATTAACACAACATATTAAAAAATGAACGTAAAAATGAATGTAAGATTATGTTAGAATTCAAATTATGTTAGAACTTTAAAGAGAGCGTCTCGAGAGTGTTCATAATAAGCAGCACACATAATAAGCTTTAACTAAAAGCATATTCTCAAAACAATATTTTGCATATTAAGAAAAAGTAAAAATAATTGAATATAGTGTGTTGCTAAAATTAGAATCATTCTATAAATTGAAAGCGTTTGTGTAAACTACCTCTCAGTCTTCTTTATCTGTAATAATGAGGCAATGTTGAAAAAAAATAAGATGTTAACTGGCAATATAGGAGACGTTTTGCCTAACTGTAACACGGCAAGGGTAGTGATGCAGTTTTTATTCCAAACACAGGTCGGGTATTCTGTACCTGCAGTAGCAACGGCCGCCTAGATCATGTCCACCATCCAACAATCCGTAATGTTTTTTTTGGGGTTTTTTTTGTTTTTTTTTTACGTTTTTGGGCACCCCCCCCCTGCAAATTAAATATACAAGCTCCGACATCGCACAAAGGGTAAACACGCCCACGGCACGCCTACATCTGCGCGAACCCCTCAGTGAGGCACGCATGTACAGGATCGCCCATAGGTCACTACCCACAGGTTCAGAACTCAGTGCATTAAGCAAGCATTCAACAAACCAAACAATAATAGCATTATTCTCTTATAACAAAGACAAAATTTACAAACAGTGGTCATCAGAGTACTGAATTAGTGCCAACTCCATTTACTCCCCATCATTTAAAAATTCATCAGAAGCCAACCATGTCTATTATGGCATGCGTTTACTGTCATAAGGGTTAAAATATGTAGGAGCACAGCAATAGTAACTCAGTTGTACGGTACAGCTAATAGACAGAACTGTGAATTTTATTATAGACAGCATCTGGCTAGGAACAAGATGAAATTCTTCAACTTTCTCTGAAACCACGAACGTGGTAAGTAACCAGGGATTTCATGCTTGTATACCGTCAGTCGTGTGTTTGTTTACTCCTGAATACAGCAATCCCTTCCGTGTCCTAAACCTAAATACAGAATCAAAAGGTGATGCACCTGTACTGTAAGCTTTTGCCGGCTTACTTTGGACACGTTTAATTTAGTTTATGCATCTCATGTTCAGTCATGTTGGTGTGCATATCCTGGGAAAACTCCATCGACACCCATAGACACCCATAGACTATAGTTAAGAACCTGAATCACGTTTTGTGCCAAGCTAATACAACTACAGTAAATAAAACACATGCTTGGCTTAAAACTGCTACAGCCCCCAGAAGAGATGGGGGTGGGTAGATTGGCTGCAGCATGCTTTGACAGTTTGAATGCAGCATAAAGCAACATATCTGTATAAGCATACATATTGCGCGCACACACTGCGGTAAATTCACTTACTGTTATTCATCATCAGAGCTGACCTGATAAGTTACTTATTCGAGTTCTTTTCAAGCTAATCACTTTTCATCAGACTTATTGGAGGAGTATAAGTGTTACATTAACTGCGGTTTAATTTCACACCGTATTTAAATAATCCATAATATACTGATACAAACTTATTCAACAAAATTAAAAATTATATAGAAAACAAATCGCATACTGATTGCTTAAGAATGCAAATTAAGGAGTGCTACTGTTGGTAGCAAAGAATATGCAATTTTAAGCATACCAACAAACAGAAATAAGCCCGCATGTCTAACATAAGAAGCCATCGCGAAGGTTCACTTATAACACAGTAAGAGCGAATTTCTTACTATATCTGGTGAGGCAGTTAATAATAAAAAAAATCATAACTTTGCAAAATAAGTGATCTGTTGCAGTTGACAACAATGCATTCTCAGGACTGCTTAAATACAGGTATCCGTTGCGGAGTATAATGAAAAACAAACACATTTTGAGTTCACATAGAACAAATATTAAGCTTGTTAATATTTAAATAGGCAGCCCTAATATTTAAATATATCAAACTGAATCGTAAGCAACATTTTTCACAAGGCATGAACCATACATTTTCATGACTGCTCCTGCCATATTTCACTCGTACATTTTCAATTAATTTCTGGGTCACCTTAATTAGGGCACTTTAAAAGTCGCGCACACTTTTATTGAGTATATTTTGTGTGTGGTGGTCACTTTCCTAATGTTTATCTTAGAAACATTTACAACTCTCCAGTTGTATGTTTCTGCCATTTCTGAGGTAAAGAATAACTTTGTGGTATGGTTTTGAACTGTCCCTGATTTTGCAGAACGTCCATGATTTTTACTCACATTTTTCCTCAGTAAAATTGTTGAATTTCTGGTAAACCACTGAAGATTACGCTCAGTCAATAACGCCAGAAAGTAAATTTCCATACCTCTTACTGCTTTTGAAAAAATCACATCGGTACAAAATTGGAAAATTGTCGTTCTGTTAAGTTTTAAGTGAATTATATTTGTATGCTAAAAATGATCCCGTTTTTAAACCTTTGCCTCTATTATTTATTTATTTATGTATTTGCTTGTTTGATTTTTTAACTTTGTGCCTGGTTCTTGGGTAAAGAAGGTGAGGATGATAGTATGCGTTATATATATTGATATCCAGGGGGCTATGAAAGCCAGCAGATGTTTCTACAGTGTGTGTGGAAGATTAGATTTAAGTTAGGAATGTTTATTCCACTGCTACCTAAGCCCGTTTAACAGCTGAAAATATCTTATAGAGAAACAGAGACAGACACCGAGACGGACAGATAGACACACACAGACACACGCACATAAAATCATAATATGTAACAAGTTTGCCCTTCCTTACTACCACCAAATTCTACGGGTTTTGAGCTTTACTTTACTCTTATGAAATATATTAACTGCACTTCACCAAGGCCTGATCCACGGAAATTTTGTCTGTACTTGTAATCCCTGACCTCTGATATCTTAGCTGAGATTTACAGAAATAAAAGGATCACAAGGTAGTTTTGAAGCTTTTGCCTCGGTGAAAGCATTTTCAGTACCATCCCCTTAGCCATTTCTTGCTTATACTTTCTTGGTTGTCTTACCCGTACTCTGGCTTCCGTCAAGTTGGTCCAAACAGCGATTTCTTCTCTCATGCTCATATCAGGGTAGCGGTTTCTCTGAAAGGTAGCTTCCAGTTCCTGCAGTTGCTGGCTAGTAAAATGAGTCCTCTGTCTCCGTTGCTTCTTCTTCTTGGAGGGATCATCCAACGCGCCATCATCACTTTTCGGTTCTGTACTTCGGTCCTTTTCTGACAGCCCAAAAAATAAGACAAATAACATTCAGAGACGGGTCACATTTCTATTGTTATACTTTTTTTGCAGTCACAACCCCCCAAAACAAATAAATAAGTACATAAAAAAATAAATATGTTTGTACAAAAAAATGTAAACTATACTGTCTTCATGTCACATGTTATACTTTTTTGCAGTCACAACCCCCCCAAACAAATAAATAAGTAAATAAAAAATAAATATGTTTGTACAAAAAATGTCAACTATACTGTCTTCATGCCACATATAACTTTT
Source organism: Protopterus annectens (assembly GCF_019279795.1). Lineage (NCBI taxonomy): Eukaryota > Metazoa > Chordata > Ceratodontiformes > Protopteridae > Protopterus > Protopterus annectens. Next base: position 1,392,307,905 of record NC_056733.1, on the reverse strand, counting down.
ACTAATAACTTGTTAAATATATATTTAAATTGTACAGACCAAGTATAGTCTGCACGTATGGCTCCGCTTTCGAGTAAATACTCTACAGTAAAAGTTTAACATGTTAAATACAAAATATGTTGATTTTCTGATTACTCGTGAACGGCAGGGGTACTCCCAATACAACAAATACATACATTATATATATGTATATATATATATATATATATATATATATATATATATATATATATATATATATATATATATTCCTGTAGAAAGAAGAGAAACTAACACAAATATAATGGTCTTAACCGTCTTGTTTCATCCAGAGCAGACATGAGTCTCCACATAATCTATGGGCTGTTTATTCGTGTATGTAAACTAAAAACATATATTTGAAGACCTAGTTTGTAAAGAAGCACTATAAGTTTGTCTGGATTTGGATTTGGGTTGCCTAAATTCATAGGTTTAAGGATTTAGACATTCAGAGAAATCATTTTTTATAAATACAAACCGATTCCCATTTAATTTTATTGCATGTCTCTATTATTTGCTGTTTACATAGGCATAATTTATAAATATTTTCCATATTTTGGCAAGTTTATCTTACCTTTGTGTAGGATGTTTAACCAGTCAAAAATAGAGGTAATTTGTTATGTGCGCAGCAAACCTTAGTAGCTGTAATTTCACACACACACACACACACACACACACACACACACACACACACACACACACACACACACACACACACCCCGAGTAAATCAAATGATTCAAGACCTTGTGTACGTGATTTACAAGACTACTCCTTTCCTTGTTATGTAAACCCAATTTTCAAATGTTCCTCGGTTCCCAAAACTTCAAGTTTTAACTGTCCTGTATTTCACATAGAGAGACGGTAACGGATATTACGAACTGTGAATGTATTTTTATATGGAACTGGTTGGTTTGTTTCCTTGTTGAACTCTGAATTTTACTGGAAATAATGCTTGGACTTATAATGTACAAGTTATTAATTAGTTAATAAATAAAATAACAAGAAATAGTTAATTAGCATATTTGTAATCCTCCCATCATATAGCCTGCACTTGTATTAGCTCTGAACCAAATACAAATGATTTTAATAAAATATAACACTGTATTAGTAAAAAGCATCGAGGTGATGTTTATATACGCATTTCAAATTATCGTTCTAATTACGTATTATAGAGCATAATAATTTTAAAAATTAAGGAATTATAAATTTCGTATGTCAAATTACCGAGAGTGCAATTTTCCACACGGTGTATTGATGTCTTCCCGTGAAAAGTTGGTATTTTCAATTTCTAAATATTCATTTTAATGCTTTTTAATTTCACTGAGACACTGTTAAGACGAAAGTGATATGCAGCCATCAGGACAGTTCAGAACTTTGCCTGCTCAGTTAACTGGTTTAGAACAAAATGCGTCCAAGAGCGAACTGAACTAGTACAAGGCCCAGAGGAATAAGAACCTTAATATTTCAAAACCCTGGGTAGGACAAGACGGCAATAGTCACCTTTGTTGTAGTAATAAGAAACTGGACGTGACAATGTCTTTATACGATAACATTTTGAGGAAAACATTATTTTTGTACATTTTAGTAAGAAAACTGCGTAAAGCAACTAGAAGAAACGGTAATTGTAATGGAAAAGTATGTCTTACAAATACAAACTCGCTTAGCAACCACTCAGCGTTAAAGAGGTGCCTTCATCTTAAAAGTATTGTTTGATTATGAAATGCTACGAGCAGTATTGATTTTTAAAAAGCGGTTCTATTTTCTCAATACAGAGCAACAGCAAACTCTGCTAATCCTCTACGTAAACGTTTGCCTGCATACGACCAGTAGCAGAACTTGTTTTTCAAGGGCATTTTGGTGACAATTGTCCCCTTTCAAGTTAACGCTTTTCAGATATTTGCAACTTCAGATAAAAACAATGTTGGCCACATCTGTACGGACTGTCATTTTTGTTGCCTTCGTTGCAGCATGTTATTGGGAGCATTTACGCAACTGCAGTTATAGGTATTCACACATTAAATATCTGCTTGCGCTGTGTTTCGTTACTCACGTAACACAATCTTCTGGGACAAGCTGCTCTTTCATCTAGCTTTTGTCCTAATTTCTATTGTATTAACTGTGTGTGACTCGGTGTGTATAAAACTGTTAATTTTACTTCAAAATTAATAGCAATAAATTCTAAATAAATATACAAGTGCACGTTTCGCTTATCCACTAACAGCTTTAGATTGACTGAGCTCGGTGTTATTTCGGTCTTAGGCAAAGGCAAGATAGAAGTGAAGATATCTCTTCAGTAAGTAGATTGGAAAATAAACCCCACGTCATTTAGTGTGTGTGTGTGAGCGTACGTTTAAATTTATGACATGTTTTCCAGCTATTTTAGAAAAGTGCGCACATTTTTTCGTTCTCGTTGGCGTGTATTTTATTATGTTTCGGCATAGGTACTTGCAGAAAGAAAACACTCTGTTGGGCTATGTGTCTTGTTTTATATTTTGTATATGGATGGACAGTTCAGTAAAATGTATGTAAAACATTGCACCGAATTTATAGTTTAAGTTACATCCGTTTTTTGTACAAAAGATGTGCACAGCATTTTGCCTGATAGTTTTATATTTAGTTAATTTGTTTTCCAGTGCCGAATTTTGATTTAAGGCAATCTGTTTATTTCTAAACTATTTTTTCGGAGAATATTTTTACCAGCATGTTGCAAACATGGTCTGTTTAGATGCTGATTACAGTTATACATTGGCATGCATTCCACAGACAGGGCACTCAGGAGATGTTGCAACCGGCTGAAAACAGTCGGTGCTACAATACCACTCTCACATCAATACCTCTGTCACTTCCTCAGTAAACCTGACCACATTGTCAGTGTCCTACTTTAATCTAATGCTCATGTCTAACCTCTCCACTTTCCTATCCCCCAACTCAAGTTTCTCTTGTCTCTATACTTACTTCACTCAATCTCCTCCAATTCTCCCTCTTTAACGTCTTCTTTTATCCATTGCATGCATGCATGTATATCAAAATGTATATTATTTCTACTTGAACTTTCAGCTACTGTACCTTGTAAATAGTGTGTTATTGTTAGCTTGCAAATAATGTGTGCTTGTTAAGTTGTACTTGGAGCTTTTCTCCCCGGACCTCCGCTGAAAATGGGATATATGTCCAGTCGGACCTTCCTGGTAAACAAATGTCAAATAAATAAACTTATACTATCGAAATGATAGGCAGCTGCCTTTTTAAATAAGCCTTCGGGAGGATCGTGTAAAAAAAAAAACAACAGTGAGAACTTAACAGGCATTGTTTGCTGTTACGCTTAGAAAGCCAAAATGCATGTTCCTGCTTCGGTATGAACTTACACCACTTCCTGGGTGGTGTTTCAACATTTCACAATGTGTGTGTTGTGTGTGAGGTAAAATTGGACAGATACCTTTTACTGAGTGCCACCCGTCACCAGTTTCATTTAAAAACGCACATAAGCAAATATAAACCACTCGCTGATATAACTCAAAGGTGACGCGATCACTTTTAGCAGGAGTCTGGTATGGATAGATCTCTTAGGCCCTAGTTTCAAGTGTGATAACATTTTTGTACATTATTCACGTTTTTTATCACAAGCTTACCAGACGGATATAGGGTTTACCAGTATTATGAACTGCGTGAACTTTACATTTCGACACTGACTCTGCTTACTACATTTTCAAAAACAAATGAGGAGGCCGAAAAGGAGTGCATGTGAAAACTGATCATTTAAGAAAAGCTTGACTTTCTCTCTCTGTCTCTTTCCCTCTTGCTTGTGTGTGCGTGTCCCCCTTTTGTTTGTGTGTGTGCTTGCGCGCGCGAGCGTGCTGCCTCATCTGTAGGTAAGCTTCATGAGCCCTGTCAGTGACTTACTTGATAATATTTAAGCTGTATGCCACTGAACAAATGTTACCTGTGACATCTGCGTCCGAAGACTCGCTTGCTGAGTTTTCGATATGCTCTCGATGCTCACTGGACCTTTGTAGATGGAAGGTAGAAGCCATGTCAAGTGCAGCCTGCGGTCTGAGAGTTTCGGGGATCCTTTCCATATTCATCCTAGCTTTAAAGGAATCCATAAGTTAATAACATCTAGTATTGCTTCTGCCTGTTAAGCCAACAACCATCGAATTGCTCATGTATAAATATAGATCAGTAGACGTAAAGCAAGGAAACCAAGCACATACACGACTCCAGTCTGCAGAAACAAGTAAACTGACAATTGTTACTGTTATTATTATTTATCTTAAACAAACTCCATCAGCTTTCTGAGAAACAAATCCAGCTGTAGTGGTGCTTAGGTGTTGCAGCCTATACTGTTAAAGTAAGGACACTGGGTGCAATTCCTTGGAGCAAGCCAGCCTGCCACAAGTAACCTGCCCAACTTCAAATGCCTGTGGTTGCTCGAAACTCCTCCCATTTCAAAATCTAACCACCCAGTATTGCTAACACAGAAGACCGCCCTCATTAACCACCCAGTCTTCCGAAAACATCAGCCATTTCCTCCGCCCATATAGACCTGTATGACGGCAACCTGCCAGGCCCGATGCTTTCTTTAAAGAGACATCACCATTAATAATACATTTATAAATAAACAACTCGCGCCGTGCACACTACCATAAGCAATTTCATGATTCAGTGACCTTAATGGATTCCCTCTGCCAAAATCAATCCTTGGCTACTTTTCTTCATGCACTTTTACTGTTATTTTTGTCTATCCTTAAAAACATTAGAAAAGATCTTGTAGAATTTTTTGTCATGGTACTGAAGATCAGCATTTCCCCTCATCCCAAACCATATCCCTCAACTGTCCAGATTTTCGTAGAACGTCAAGATTTTTTGCCTCATATTTTCAGTCTGCTCCTCATAAAATGTGTGGTTTTCTGGCAAATCGCTAGGATGATCCGAGGCTTGCAGCCACCAAATAATGGCATACATTTGAGTTTGAGAGTTCATATCCTTCCGAAAATGTATGTTAACACAAACCCCGTCACTCTAGCAACTTTCTAAGTTTATAAGAGCAATATTTAAAATCTGCCCCTATTTTTGGGCTTTTGTCCCTCCATTTTGTCAGGCTTTGTCCAGATTTCTTGCATCCACTCACACATGCATACATCACAGATAATGTAAATGTGCACGAAGGACACCAAGTTTGTTTAAACCATTATGATTTCATGTTTTTAACGGCCTGTCAAATGTGATGTTGGTTCTGACTATATAGTGTACGTTTGGGTTGTTTTCAGTATGCAGCTCTCTCACTTTGTGTCACTCCCCTTGCACTCCCTGCCCCCATCTTTCCGCGCACGCGCGTGTTTGTGCGCAACGGTACACCGTTGTTCTGTATGTGATACCGCATTTTGTTTCAGATTCCATATAACAACGCTGTGCGCTTCCGTGGTAAAGAAGAATACAGAAATTTTGGTCTGCAGAAACAGTGTGCTGTTAGAATGAGGCTATGATTTGAAAATGCTTATGTAAGCAACATCTCAATGTTTATGATTAATAAAGTGTTGATGTTTAAAGCGTTTAGCTTAAATCACAGTAACTGCACACTGTAAATGATAATTGGTTGCACATGAAGTAGTTAACTTATTGCAGTTAATACATTTTGGTAAACTGCAGTTTGATTCTCTTGGGTAATATTTTGTTTTCAATATAACGAGAACGGTTGTATTTTAATCTGAGGATTTGTTTACGGATAATAGGGATTTTGTATCATTACGTGTACCGGTGTTTTGGCTTGTACTGTTTTAGTCTATCCCCAGTGGTGTTCCTGGAGTAGTCTTGTGTATTATATTTGTACAGTGGGACCGGTAGTAGTCAATGTGTCTTAAAGATAATCGTGTTTTCCTTAAAGACAGTTTGTAAATTTAAATGACTATGCAAATCTTTCAGAAAACTTGGGATCCATTCAGTGTACTTCTTAACTGTCCATATTTTCGCAGAATGTCCAGCTTTTTGCCTAATTTTTGCCTGTTCCTCATAAAGTTTGTGTTTTTTGACAAATAATTGAGGATTGGAATCACTAAATAACGACAGACATTGGAGTTTCGGCTTCAAATCCTATGCTAATGGAAAAAAACGGTAGTTTCAAAAAAAGTCCCTATTTTGGGGACTTTTCACCCTATTAGTTTTGCGTTTGTCCAGACTTCTGGCGCTAAGATGTTGAGAGGTACGATTCAGAAACTAATCAAAGAAAAACCCCTTCGAGTCTGACTAAACTC